>NC_063434.1:21937947-22240140 GCF_020379485.1 Brassica napus | reverse complement strand
ATTTATATTATCAACTATTAAGACACATATAACTAAACTGAAATTATATATATATATATATATGTTATAGGGATGTAGAATAACAAAATCATTCAACCGAGAGACGCCAAAATTTTGGGATGTAATGGTATGTTGTTTTGCATTACATGATGTATATTCGCAACCACAATATTGTGCGCGACAAAGACAAAAAGAGATAATGAATGAGGGACAAGCTGATGATTCCACACATGGAAACTCAGATTTCGAAGGGGGTGACATGCCAGACACTAAAGTTCCAGATACTGAAGAAAATGAAGAAGTATATGGCGTCAAGATATGAATGAGAGGTATATGGCAGAGATCAAGTCACAAGATCCTGAAAATTCAACTGTGGGACATTAGATGAGTGTGGTCCCACATTGGAAATTTAGACAAAGAGTGTCTGATATACAAAAAGATGTCAAACTTAATACGATTTCAGGCTCCACAAATATGAGAGGATTTGGTTTACTTGGCTGAAAAAGTGCAAATCCAGGAACAAGAAGTGAAGCTGCTCTTGCAATGGGTGAAATTTATGGGCCTGGAAGCTTTGAGATTTTTAATTGGAATGATTATTTGGTACGACCTTTTGTTTGTTGTTAACAAAGGAAGCTAGCAGGATCCTACAGTCAAAAGATATGGATATTGATATTGCTATTGCTATTGGTCAAGTGAAATGTCATATTTCTTTTTTAGAGACTGTAGAGAAATAGGCTTCCATGCAGAAAATGTAGAAGCTGAACAGATTGCTATTCTATGAAAATTGATCATGTATTTTCTGTGAAACCAAAACGGTTCATTAAAAAGAACCAATCGATATGATCGTCAAACCAATTTCTTACCAAAACGGTTTGGTTTCTTTCGAAAAAAGGTTTGATCAGCTCTAAAGTTATGAATTTTTTTTTTTGGGATTTTTGTTTGATCCGAAGAAGCCACAGTTAACAAATGATGATGAATTTATGGTTTATTGTGTCAACCTTGAAGTTTTTATCAAGCATGGTGATCGTTCTGATATTAATGGTGATGAATTGTGTATGGAGTTGAAGCTCTTCAGAGTGAGTTTACCAACAAGTATTCATAAGGCTGCTGAGGTATTGTATTTTCTTAAGAAGGCGGATACATGTTATCAAAATACATGAACTATATATCGCATAATGATGACAATTTATGTTTCAGTTGCATCGGTAGAAAGAATCTTTTCGAAGTTATAACTCAGAAAATCTTAACTATGGTCGGGTATGTTACAAGAGATATTAAATGGTTTGACGATCATATCGATTGAAAGGAGGATGGCCAAAAAATTGGACTACACAAGTTTGATGAATGAGTTCGCTAATAAGACTGCAAAAAAATTATTTTTGAAGAATAGTGTATTTTCATCTATTAATTACTTTGAATATTTATGTTTTTGTTTGATATTGAATTTTTTGAATATTTATGTTTTTGTTTGATATTGAATTTTTATATATGTTCAAGTTTTTTCTATACGAAAGGCATCGCATTTTTTCTTTACTTCTAGTCTTCCAAAACGCAAGATTGGGAATATCTATATTGGTGTGATAAATAATTTAATCTTTGAAATAAACAAATATGAAAGAAAAAAAAAAGAAATTGAAGCTTGGTTCGCTTTCTCAAATCAGAAACTTCAAGGATCTTTTCAGAAAACCTATGCCATTTAATGATTGGTTCAGCTTTTCAAATAATATTTGGGTATCTACCTCATAAAAATTCTCTGTTACTTTTTTGGCATCACTTCTGTTGAAATCATGTTATATCATTCACATATTGAATTAAACTATACAATTTCCTCTCTTTCGATTGTTATTTTAGATTGATTCTCAGAGCTCAAACAATATTATCTTCACCTGTCAATATTTTCGTCAAAACTATATCTCACAGAAAGATGTATATTCATAAATGATAGCATAAACTGGTTGTATCTAGTAGTATTGTCTTGTAGAAGAGGATTGTTTTTAGTGGCATAAAATTTAAATAACACTTGACATAAATGTTAATTCTAAATTATACTTTCTTTTTAATAAAATAGACTAGAATTTCAATGCCATAAAATGTAAATAACACATGATATAAAGGTTATTTCTAAATTGTATTTCTTTTTAATAAAATAGACTAGAATTTCAACTTAGCATTAATCATGTATGTTTTCTGTCTCTTTTAACAAATGGTTTATTGATTACACTGGAATAAAACTTTGTAGATATTTTATCTATTACAACAGAAATATAATTTTTTATAGTGTGTGATTTTTTAATTAAAACCGTACACTAGAATTTTTATTTAAGGTATTTTTGTATTAAACTATTATTACTCAATTCTGTAATAAATTATTGTGACCCGCTAAAATATAATACATGTTTTGATTTACCATAATTAACACATCATTTAAAATAGCAAATTATATTTAGCTATATCAAATCGGAATATAATTGGTCATGCATATACGACAAAAAATTTATTGTATTGACCAAATTCTAATATTTTCCTCCAAAAGTAATTTAAGTACATCCAGAAATTTCACAAGATGAATGATAATTATTATTTCAACAATTATGTTGTATGAGTAGATTTCTCCTTGAAATAGTATCGTGCATATAATAAAGACCGTAGAAACACTAGCATCTAATCTGTATTCGTTATTCCAACATAAAAATTTTGAATTGCATCCATGATCCATTCTAATCATGCCACTTGTTACTACAGAACATAAAATTGAATATGTTGTGTCGTTTGTAGAACAAATTTTGTTTTGTATTATTTGTATACAACTATTTCATGGAATAATAATCATACTGTTATTCTGAATTATGGAACTAAGTAATATACGTCAATGTATAAAATCATTTCTCAAAATTGTAAACCGAACTGAATTGTGTTATACAATTATTTTATTTTTTAAACCAATTAGATTCAAAATGTATATCCAGAAAATTTATCATAATATATATCTCACACTAAATATAAACAACAAAATCAATAATTTAGTTTTTTGACAAAAAAAAATACTAAAAAGGTAATGACTATTATCAAAAATTAAGACAACAAAAAAAAAACATGGCATGAGTGCGCCGATCAAAGTTTAATTATTTTTATCTTATAGAATAATATTCACAATAAAATCATACAAAATTAGCATAATTTAATTTCAAATGTCCAATGCAACTATATATTTACTCTCTATAAATTATGCAGTCAAAATTAATATCAGTTATATATACATGAATATTTAATATAAATTATACTTACATTTCTGATTATGAACCAAAGGTTCTAGTGTTTACTCGTGGATAGAAGTTTGTGAACATTCTCTCTAATTTGTTAAATAATGAATATGAGACAGTTTAATATATTCAAAATAGATACAATGTAATTTTTTTTCTACACAAGAAAAAACATATTAAATGGTTAATAATCAACATATTGTGTTGTAAATTTTGTTTCATATACATTATACTGCATTATCCGAATGTAGAAATTAAATACATTTCCTTTTTAAAACACCAAATTCATTTCGACCTCTAATTGTGTATAATCTCAAAGTCCATTTCTTGAAAAATACTTAATGGTAATTTAATATCTAAATATAAATCTCATTAATTTTTGTTAATCAAGTGATATATGGGCTGAGATCTAATTAATCTTCCAATGAAATTATTTGGCCCATGAAAAGTCTATTAGTTGTGGACGGTCGGAGCATTATAAAAATAATATAAAATTATTAGGGCAAACCCTTCACTTTAATAAGATATAAGACATTGTTTTATCTTTTTCTAATCATATAGCCGCACAACTTTTCTTTGAGACTTGTGGAAATGGAGAAGGAGATTGTTTTGAAGCAAAATGTGGTCCCATTATTCAATTGTCTTATCTGCAAAAATTTATTTGATCATCCCACAAACATCACCGAGTGTAACCACATATGTGAGTCTTTGATTTTTATTGCCTAGCTTTCTCTATATTTCACTCCGATTTTGAAAATCTTCTTTGGCTATCATGTGATATATATGAATCGACTTATTGTTTGGTTTGTTATTATCAAATTTTCTTTGTAATTATGTTAGATCAATATCTTTAATGGCATCCGTGTTGGTGTCTCATAAAGTATCTAATAATTAAATTAAAAAGATATAAAAAGAAGAAAGATAATGAAACTTGATTTTCTATCACTAATGAGAAACTTCGAGAATCTCTTCAAAACCCCCCCAGCCATTTACATAACTATGATTGGTTCAGATTTTATTTTAATTAAAATTTTTAATGATATTAAAATATTAATATTTAATTTTAAATATTTTTTGGGTATCTCACTCGATAAAATGCTCTTGCTGTTACTTTGTTGGCATCTCATGTTTCTGTTGAAATCATATTATATCATTCACGTATATTTAATAAAAATATAGAATTTTCTCTCTTTCAATAGATACTAGGTTAAGATCCGCGCCATGCGCGGGATGAGATTATGTATACATATAATTTTTACATATTAACAATAAAATTGTGTTCATTTCCGTATAATGTACATAATTAAATTCGAGTAACCACATAAATAAAAATAATATATATCTTATTTATTGACAATATTTGTTTGGTAAGTAAATCAAAACAATCATTTTATTATTTTATCTGGTATCACAATACTAAAAGGGGAATATGCTGAGCAATTAGGCTATCCACATCAGCAATTATATTCAACCAATCACAACATTTCATTTTCTTTTTGGGTTTTATTTGTTTGTATTTGGGCTTTGTTTTCACTTAACTTAGAAACCTAAAACTAAGACCCAAACCTAAATCTATGACGTGAGATGTCGAGGCTCAATCCTCTGCCACTTCGTCTTCTCTAAACCTTATTGGTTTGTAAGGTTGACACAAGACAATGCCTCCCATCCTGTTCGTCTTCTCCAAATCTTAACCAATCAGCGAACCGAAGGAGGGAAGGTTTGTTACCGTGAAGGCCTAAGAACACGTCGCAGCATCTCACCCTGTTGTAAGAGACCGAGACTGAAGATGTCTGAGTGTAGGAAGACGAGTCATGCCCTCCTCTTGGGAATCATGGGATCACGCTACTCGAAGGCTCGAGATTCTGAAACACGAGGTCAGAGCTGGAGGTGAGGGGATCGAAGCTGTCGCATTGTGGATCGGAGCGAGTTGATTCGGAGTGGTCTTGGGGTTTGAGAGATCTTGGGGAGAAAAAGGGAGATTGGTTAGCTGAGAAGAAAGCTGCTGAGGAAGATGAAGACATGTTTTCCCCATAAATGCTGCTGCTGCCCTATCAATCCATCGAAGCTAATCTAATCTAAAAAGGAAACAAAAAAGGACAAAGTCAAGATTTGGACAGAACAAGGAAAGTTAACAGCTTATGTGCGTAGGTTTGGTAAGAACTGAACATTACACGGTGATGATTTCTTCCACAGTATATACCATAAAAGCTCTCTACTTTCTATTTTTGAGTGAATAGTTTCAGAAAATACAACACTTTCTCAAAAGCAATAAGAAAAAGAAAATGATGATTCTTTTTATTAAGGGAAATAATTGATTTTGAGGACGTCGTAGATCTAAGCAGAAAGGGAAATAATATAATCATTTTTAATGAAAATGAAAGTTTTGTTTTCTTATTTCTTATTCTTACAGATGGATTTAGATCTGAGAACTTACATAGCTAGGCGTCTTGAATAAGAAACCATCAAAGAAGATTATTTGAGCTCTTTGTGTTCAAGAATCGATCAAAGCTCAGGTACTTCAGAAGAATGATGAATCCAACAGAATGACTAGAGTTTGAATGAGAGTCCACCTGAAGAAGGAAGAAGAAGAAGAAGCCAGCTCGAATAAAACGATGTGTGTGAAGTCTTTTAAGAGAGTGTATCAATCAATGAGAGAGGAGTTGAAAGTGAGAGAAGGAAATGAGAGAGAGAGAGAATAAAGAAGTAGAAGAAGAAGAATTAAAACACTACAAAAGCTTTCAAAGAGTTGTAGTCGAATGCATAGCCATTTACAGATAGACTTTGAAAAGGACTTTCTTTTTATTTTATTTTCTTTAAACAAAAACAGGGGAGACAGAAACTGAGATATGTCTTAAATGGAATATTCAAAAGAAAAAAAATCGAATTGGTCAAAATAAATAATTTCATTTTTATATTATATAATAAATATATATTATTTAGTGATAATAAAAATATAGTTATTCATCTATCACATATATCTATGCAAATATGTGAATCGTGATGAATGGTTCGACTGTGGCTTTAAAAATTTTAGTTGTAGATGTTTAACTGTAGATAAATCGGTTGTAGCTGTAAAGTTATTACTGTAGACTTTTTCTGCAGAGACTTTTGATGTAGTTAAATTTGTTGTAGCTGTAAGCTGTAGGTTGTAGATATTTTAAAATAAAATATATGAAATATGCGTTGTATATATAAAATTATTATTTTATATATCAATTAAAATAATTTATATTAATATTTTTTTAATAAATTATCAGAATTTATTGTAATTTAAAATGTGATATGTAAATAATATTTATATTATTTAAATATCTTAATAATTTAAAAACACTCAAATTCAAAATTAACATATTTATAAAAGTTTTTATTATGATTATATAATTTATTTGATATTATAGATTTTTTTTTTATTTACAGATTCTACAGCTTATAAAAAGAAGATGTAGGGTTTTTGTCTAAAATACATAAGAAAAAGTTTTGCTTTATTTTTTTTTGATGCATCTTTAAAAATAAAGGTAAAGCATGATTGGTAAAACTAAATAAAAACTTGATGTAGACTTTAATTTTTAAAAGTAAAGCTACAACATGATTGTTAAAATTTAGTGATTTAAAAATAAATAAAGTTAAAGTAGGGAGATAAAACCCAACCAATAACTCATGTTCACATAATGATTTTCATAAAGAAAATTTTAAAAATATATTTATGTTACGTAGTATTATTTTATATTCTTTAAATAATATAATATAATATTATACATTATTTTTTAGAATTGAGAAATACATATAATATCTTATCCGCGCGTAGCGCGGCTAAAAAATCTAGTATGATTAAATTTCAGTGATATTGAGTTAGATATATAGTATATTGTAATATAATATTTATTATTCAGACTTGCTATTCATATGATTTTATTAAAATTTGTATATTTCCTGTAACAAAAAAATTTAAACATTAACTACAAAAATTTTAATGTAAGATTTTATCAATGCAAATTTCAAAATCAAAATATTAATGTCTCAATACGTGTTCAATGCAAATTTCGAAATTAACATAATTGTGTATTTTTTTATATGGTATATAGTTCAATTTAAACTATATTAAATAGATATATATATATATATATATATCAATATGAATATCTATTAAATGAGACTTCATATTCATACGATTTTATGATCATTGATATCTTGAAAAGGAGTGTTTGAAAAGTTTGCAGGAGATGCATAGAGGACAAGTTCACAGTAGAGAATCTGAAAGCTTGTCCAGTCTGCAATGTTGATCTTGGTGTTGATCCTCTTGATAAACTCAAGTATAGTCACCTTTTATATATATATACTCAAAATCAAATACAATATGTCATCAAATCTTGAGTTTCACAATGTCTTTTTCTTTTTCTTAACATTGGTTATAAATATGTCTATGAACTTTACCAAAAACTGGAACATCAAATATTTAACTTAGTTATGAAAGTGCAGGCTGGATAACACTTGGGATGACTTGAAGAAAATATTCTTCAAACCGAATTCAGGAACCTCTTTGAAATACTCCAGAAAGAAGAAAAAATATCTAACTTCACACATAGCAACTTCGTCTGGAGGATCAACTCCACCTGAGCCATTGGAACCAAAGAAGCTTGGCAAGCAAAACAATGTTTTGGTTAGTAAAAAGCTTATTACTATATCATTTTGTTTTTTTAGTGTTTAAAATATTTTTGTTACTGAGTGATGCATCACAGGCTGGAGCATCAACATCTAAAGGATGCATACAAATGGAAACCAACTCTAGGAAAGATAAGAAAGAGATTCCAGTATCATCGGATGATCTTGGTAAGTCCTTGAGTACTACTGATAAGAACAACCATATTGCACTGATTGCTGAGACTGCAATAACTCCAAATGGCAAAGAGAAACAGAACACTGTCCTTACAGAGAGAATCCCTGGTGAGAAACCGAAGAACAAAGGTAAAGAAAAGCAAGAAAGTTTCTCTACCCCGAGGACGGTCTCTGGTCAGAAAGGGAAAGGAAAAGCTTCTTCTTCTCCTCCGGTTTTGAAACCCCGAATGCATGTGGATATGAGTTCATCACAAGCTGCCATGTCTGTGGAAGCAGTGAAGAACAAAGTTTGGCTTTCACTAATCGCTGCCCGGAATCAGTAAAAGACATTCTACTATTTTCTTCACATTGTCGCTTTTAAGCTTAGATTCTGAAGCTCTTGATTGTTCGTTTTCAGGAACACTTATAATAGGCCTGTACTGCCACAAATCTGCAGTCAATACATACGAACGTAAGTGATCACTGGATCTTTGCTCTGAAGACATAACAGCTTGTTTGAGAATGTGTGATAGTGATGATTTTATTTGTGTATCTTCACAGTGATGGAAACTTACCGGTCTCATATCTCAAGAAGTATGTAGCGAAGAAGCTCGGTCTGCAAAGCGAGAACGAAGTAATGACTCTCTCTCTCTCTCTCTCTCTCTCTCTCTCTCTCTCTCTCTCTCTCTCTCTCTCTCTCTCTCTCTCTCTCTCTCTCTCTCTCTCTCTCTCTCTCTCTCTCTCTCTCTCTCTCTCTCTCTCTTTAAAACTCAGATCTTGATCTCCTTTTGGTTGGATCTTGCAGGTGGAGATATGGCTAAGGGAAGAGACCGTGCGTTCTACACAGAAGCTGCATGAGTTGGTGGATTGGTGGGTTCAGACTACTCCAGTTGCTGAGCGAAAAAGCGGGATGGTTGGAAGATCAGCTGCTGGATTCCTCATGAATCTCCACTACAGTGGTTCTTACTTTACCTCTTTGAATAATTCTGCTGGCCATCTGTCATCATCAAACCATTAATCTTCTTTGAATAAACCCTTTCTTGCGTAATAGAAGGGTTTAAAAAGAAAAGAAAAATGGTGAGTAGTTAGAGAACTGTAAGAGTGAGTCCATCGACTTGGGCGTTTTGGGAATACTTAATGGGCCGTTATCGTTTTATCTCTTTATACATCTATTTTATTAAAACATAATCATGACATATTAATAAATGTTATAACCAACTATTTATTTTCTTTCTTTTTTGACATCAAACGGTCATTCCATTACTCAAACTTGAAGTGGTCTGGGTAACCATACCGGAATAGAACCAATGAAAAGTAACTCCCTATGGAAGGATCTAACAATATTAGCTAAAAAATCTGAAATTTGATTACGCGCTCGTGGAACATGTATGATGCTGAAATCCGGGAAGCATATCCGTAGCGTCTCTATCTTCTCCAATTCTGTCGCAAAGCTTGGCCAAGCATGAGGTTCCTCTAACATTGCAATCATCTCCTTACAGTCCGTCCCAAAGCTCTGGCATGTTGAGCGCTGGAGCATTTTCTCCATTGCCCACTGCAGTGCTTCTACTTCCGAATGCAATGCTGATTCACGTCTAGTAAGATTTCTTATCTCCATGAGCTGAGTATTCCTCCTACTGTCCATCCAAACCCATCCACCTCCACTAAAATTGGCAGATGCTGTCCAAGATCCATCTAACAATCATAAATGAACATACATATTAATTTTAAGCAAATAATATAATCATAACCCACTAACCCTATATATATATATATATATATATATATATATATATATATATATATATATATTTTTTTTTTTTGTAAACTAACCCACTAACCCTTTATTAAAGGTCTAAATAATAAAAGTCATTAGAACAGGTTTTTGATTAATATTTTTAGTTCTAAAATTACAATCTGAAATATTAAATACAAAAACTAAATAAATTTGGATATATAAAAAAATATATTAACAAATTCTTTTACTGTATTAAACAAATATATAATACATCAAGTATGCCTAATACATCAAATACTAATCTTACGATTTTTTTTTCAATATATTTGTTTCATTTACGTTACTCCAAATAATATGTAATCAATATATTTAGTATTTTAATAAATATTAGAAACAATAATTCCAAAAAGAGGAATATTTCTATACATAGAAAACTTCTAAAATATATACTTTTGTGTATAATAAAAATCATATAC
Source organism: Brassica napus (assembly GCF_020379485.1). Taxonomy (NCBI): domain Eukaryota; kingdom Viridiplantae; phylum Streptophyta; class Magnoliopsida; order Brassicales; family Brassicaceae; genus Brassica; species Brassica napus. Next base: position 22,229,857 of record NC_063434.1, on the reverse strand, counting down.
GCATCAAAAGGTAGGATTTAAAAAAAAAATTAACCAATGCATAAAAATATTCATATTTTTTTATTTAACCAAAAAAAAAACTGTTTGTTTTCAAGGCATAGTTCAAAAACTTAATAACTAACCACCCAATTACTAACTATCACCTTTAATAAACCGGAATTCATATAAATATCAGTTTCAATATTGTAATTTAATACCTAACAAAAACTATTTATAAATATATTTTCAATAAAAATTATCTTATATTAGTTTTGGCCGAAGTTTATACTAATAAGAAGAGAAAATAAAAAAGAACTTTCTTATTTAAATTTTATAACTTTGACATAAAATTAAAATCAAGTGACATGACTTAAATAAATATATTATCCTACTTTGATACAAATATAGTAATACAAATTGTTTGACCATTCTTAAATATTTCAGATTTATTTAAAAGAACATAGGTTATTTTGTAAAAAAATATATCATATTAAATTTATAGTAACTGTACAGGTGAAAAATAACAGATCAAAAACTAAACATTATGAATATTGAAAATTATATTTAATAGGATTAAACTTTGGTTATATTTGATAACATAAAATATATTATCTCCTTCTATTTATAGATATAAAATCAAAAACTAAAATTTAAAAACTAGAAATAAAACTGAAAATAAAAATTCTATATATATTAAATTAAAATAATATTATGTTTTATGCGGGTCAAAATTCTTGCCTAAAATCTTAATCCATCTATTATACCAACTAAAATAGTTCATATAAACATTAATTATATATATAATTAAAAAGTTAGATAAATAAAAAGGTTATCGTTAAAACATTAATTCCGCACTTTCAATGTAACATAGTTTTTGTTTACAATAGATCAAAATTTACAAAATACATATTATTTTGCTAAATAGGATTACAAAGAAAAATACAAATATAATTACAAAGAAAAACATAAATGTGATTACAAAGAAAACATAAATATGAATTTTATTAAAAAAAAAAGAAAACATAAATATGAAAATTAAATTTCAAAAAAGAATATAAAACAAAAATATACATGCCTTTCAAAGGACGGGTCAATCTTATGTTAGCAAAGAATCCAGTCCTTGATATAAAACACTAATAAACCATAGGTCAATCACTAGTTTAATCTATTAATTTAGGGTCCTATTTTTGTCTAACATTAACAAGTCAAAGTAGGACCACTTAAAAAATTAGTTAATGTGACATATTTGATTATTTACATTAATAATAAACTAACTATAAATTTGATTTTTTTTTAATTATAACAAAATGTGTTGAGAAAGAATCTAACAAAATCTTACTTAAAATTTAAATATTTTTATAAAATAAAATATTAATTAATTTTGTAATTAGTAATATAATATTGTTATAAATCAATGTTAACTAAAATTTTATCATAAAACAAGAAAATAAAAATTATATACTATTTTAATAAATTATATAATTATATTATGTATTATATAAAAATAGAAGTGCTATATGAATTAAATATGAAAAATATATTAAATAGTTAGATTAGCAAATTTTATTTCTTAAAATTGTTTCATTTAAATAAAATGTTTACATAAGTATGGTTTATGTTGACTCAATTCCCCCGAGGTGGCTCTTGGACCAGGAATCTTCTTAGTTTTATAGCCTTTTGTTGTGAAAACAAAAGAAAAAATGTTTACGTAAGTTAACCGGAGGGATATATAGTCAAAGGAAGTGAAGAGAAAGTTTACAGGTTGAAGAAGGCGCTGTATGGTCTGAAATAAGCCCCGAGGGCATGGAATGAGAAGCTGAATAAAACCCTCGAGGATCTGAAGTTTGCTAGATGCACAAAGGAGGCATCTCTGTATCGCTTGAAGACAGACCTTGATGTGTTGCTTGTGGCGGTATATGTTGATGATTTGTTGATCACAGGGTCGAAACCAGAGATGATAGACGAGTTCAAGAGCAATATGTCAAACAAGTTCGAGACGAGTGATCTTGGACTCTTAACCTATTATCTAGGCATTGAAGTCATTCAACACAATGGTGGAATATCTATCAAACAAGCGAGCTATGCAAAGAAGGTTCTTGAAGAGACAAACATGATTGACTGCAACGCAACACAATATCCAATGGATGCAGGTCTGAAACTCTCGAAGGCACAAGAGGAAGAAAGCGTTGATGAAAAAGACTATCGCAGGATCATAGGGTGCTTGGGTTACTTGCTACATACCCGACCGGACTTGTCTTATGCCGTCGGTGTATTAAGTAGGTATATGCATGAACCTAAAGTCTCACACTGGGCGGCTCTAAAGCAGGTTCTAAGGTACGTGAAAGGCACATTTGCTTATGGTCTCAACTTCACGCGAACAAGCAAAGCAAGCTGGACGTTAACAGGGTATAGTGACAGTAGTCACAACGTCGACATTGATGATGGAAGAAGTACTATAGGCCATATGTTTTACCTGAACGATTGCCCTATTACATGGTGCTCCCAAAATCAAGAAACAGTTGCTCTCTCTTCCTGTGAAGCCGAGTTCATGGCGGCTACTGAGGCGGCAAAACAAGCGATTTGGTTACAAGAACTTCTTGCTGAAGTAATGGAAGAATCGTGTGAGAAGGTGGTGGTTCGGATAGATAACAAATCTGCAATTGCTCTTACGAAGAATCCAATGTTTCATGGACGTAGTAATATCATTTCATTCGAGAATGCATAGACAATGGTCAAGTGGACGTGGAGCACATTGCTGGGAGTCTACAGAAAGCTGATACTCTTACTAAAGCCTTAGGAAGATTGAAATTCAAGGAGATGAGAGAGCTTGTGGGAGTTCAAGATTTGAAAGATAGTGACTTCAAGTTTAAAGGGGAGAAAGTTAGAGATAAACTTGAAGATAGCTTAAATCTCAAGTCATACTAATCCTACTTGTATTAGGATTAGGACAAAAGGTTTTACTATTAAGTTTAGGAGTTTTAGATCTCTATATAAGAAGATGTTGAGTTGTGACATGAACTTATAAGTGAGAGAGATTATTGTAAGAGCTTAAGTTTTGAGAGATTTTCTTAAGCTAATAAAGAAGTTATTCTTATAATCTTCTGAGTTATCATACACGCTAGAACAATACCAAAGACACGAGGTTTGTTGACTTATCATTTGCTTTCCTACTAGGAACTTGTGTCTTTAGCTAATTCTTTGTTATGTTTGACTCGACAGAGCCCTATAAAACACATTACGGCAAAACATGCGAAAGCAGAACAGCTGAAGAGCTGGTATTGCAGTTGGATCTACTGACATTTACATTGGCTTCTTTTATCATTCATTGATCAAACAAATACTTTTTTTTTTCATGGAAGACCCTGCAATATCTGCCAGGAACAATGGAGAGGTTGTAGCAGACAAGGGAGATGAACAGAGTTATATAAAAAGCTGGATGTGATTTATGCTTCTATCGGTGAGGATAGATAATCGAATTTATGGCCCAAGGATACATAACTTTTCCCCCAAAACAATATACCACAACAAGCTTGACTACGTCATATGAGTTCTGCAGTCTAAGTAAAACACAACTCATGCATATAACAGGGCCATATCCAGAAATGTTTTTGATGGAGGCATCGTATTAGAAACAACAACAAAAAAAAATTGATGGGGGCACTTTTACAGTTTTCTTCATATTTGATAATTTAACTTAAATATTAAAAAAAAATCAGTTGGGGGCACGTGACCCGTACCTACGTACCGTCCCTGCATCTAAATAAATATTTTCTTTCTATTAGACTAAAGAGTGGAGTACATAACAAGTATCATGTGATCCATATATAATGCATGAAAACAAACTCATCTGAATAAATAATGTAAATATCAAAACATACTAAACTGGTTTAGAGGGATAGAAAGAACACGTTAATTAGGAACAACAAGATAAGTAAAAGAAGAAGAAAATTATTAGGGTGTGATCGGTGAAAATTCCTTAAACTTTTTACCATTCATGAGGAATAAGTTTTCATTTTCATTCATTTTCGTTCCTTTGTTTGTAGAAAATTATAGAACAAATCAATTCTTTGTTAATTTTGATAAGGAACCATCATTCTTAAAAAAATATTCATACTCATTCCTTTCATATATGTTTCTATTGTTCCTACGATGGTTAGTTTCACGGTTTCACCTAAACACCTCTTTAATACGAAATAATATTAATAATTTTAAAAGTAAATAACTTTGTAATTAAGCCACATCGGGCTTCTCTTCTTGACCATGCTTTATAAATAAATATCCCATAACAACAAAGGCAAGGACTAGAAGGATTACGAATAACATCAACACCTGCTCTGTCGACATTCTCTTCTGTTTTCTTCCAAAGTTCCTAACTTAGCTTCTTCTTGCCTGTGTTTTTCTGTAATCAAGAGAAGCTATGAATTAATTTTATAATCTACACACACACATATATAGGTATAATATATCATATTTCTGGTCCAACTGGTGACCATAATTCAGGATAGGAATGAGAAGGAATACTATATTCTCTTTCCTTCCTAAATTTTTTTACCATTTACAACTTACAAGGAACATCTTCTATATTAAAGGAGAAGTACTATTTTTATCTACCATAAAAAGTTATATTAGCTTCTATATTAAAGGAGAAGTACAATTTTTATCTACCATAAAAAGTTGCATTAGGTTCATTTAATCAACTACATCTAATTTATTATTTACATTAATAGATTAAATATATAACATTTTCAAAAAATATTAACAATTACAAGGATTTTTTTTGTTATTCAATTATAAGGATATTAATAACCAAAATCTGTTCAGAAAAATCTAACAAAATCTTATTAAGAATTTCAATATTTTTTAAAATTAATACATTGATTAATTCTTAATTACTAACCTAATATTATTATAAATTAATGTCAAATAAAATTTTATTCTAAAAAAATCTGTGCTATTGCTATAAATTTTATAATTATAGTCTATATCTTCTCTATTAAAAGAGAAGTCTAATTTTTATCCACCATAAGAAGTCATACTTGGTTCATTTCATCAATTAAATTTATTTGATTATTAATATTAATCTACTAAATATATAAACTTTTAAAATAAAATCATAATAACTATAACGGTATTAAATAATCAAAATATGTTGATAAAAATCTAACAAAATCATATTGATTTTTAAAATAATTTTAAATTAATTAATTGATTAATTTCTTAAAGTAATATAATCTTATTATAAATTAATTTTAAATAAAATTTATTTTAAACAATAACTAAATTCTATGCTATTGTTATAATTTTTTTATTATAGTATATATTATATTAAAATAGAAGTAATATATGAAATAATAAAATAATTGGTAAATCAACATATTTAAAAAATAAGAATTTTATTTAAATAAATAAGTAAAACATCATTCAAATTTTAAAATGATTGAAGTTCGTAAATTACGTAATATTTTATACAAAAATTAAAATAAATAACATATTTTAATACAAAATAAAATTGTTAACATATGTTACACTGAAGGAGATTTTTTTATTTCATATAATGAATTTGTTGTGTTCAACTCGAAAATATATTATAGTATGTAGTAGGAATAATAACAAAGTAAATGTATAAAACAAATCATTATATATTAAAAATGTCGGAAAAAAAAACCTAACCAATAAGATTATAAAGTATAGAAAAACTAAATTGTAAATCATATATTTACAATATTTGTTATAAGATTAAAGCTATCGCTTATATATTAAAAGATAGCATTATAACATTTTATCTAAGACACGTGTTATCATTAGAATAATTCTTAGAATTACTAGAAAATTAAGATGGTCTATCAAAACATATACTATATTTTTTTATTAAACTAATCAAAAATTAATTAGTAATGCACAACTTCTTTCTTTAAATAAAATCTACAGAATTACCTAATATGATTAAAATATATATTGTAATTAATTATTAAAATAAATTAAATAATTATATTCACCATATAATAAAATTATAGATTTTTTAGTATATATAATATTTTGAATTTTAAAAAATGACTTTAAATTACTTAAATTGTTAAAACCCTCACATTTACAAATTTGTGGTCTATGGTTTAAATTTTTTTATTATAACAAGATACAAATGATCAGAAAACTATATGAATTGAAATTTTCATTTAATAGATATTCATATCAAAAGCATGTATATATTAATATTGTTTAAATAAAATGGTATACCATATAAAATAAATATTTTAGTGCTTAAATTTGCATTGAATAAATATTGAGAACTTAATATTTTTATTTTCCTATTTGCATTGAATTTTTAGGAGATCTACCAAATATGACTCAAAACTTGATTTTGATTGGAAAAGTATACCCGAACTTGAATCAAATGCAAAAGTAACCCAAAAGCCTTGTGAAAGTACAATTAACCCTTTGTGACTAAACAAAAAAACAGAACTCATTTTTACAAATATATCCCCGCTAAGTCTTCTGAGTCTTCTGAGATTATGTTAAGTCTTCTGGACGACGTCCACGGAAGTCTTATGGTATAATTGATCTTAAAAATAATTTATAAATTTGTAAAAAATATTTTGATAAGCGAAAAATTAAAATCATGTAATTATAAACAGTATTAACTGATATAAATTAAGATATAATAAAATTGAATTGTTTTCAACATAGATGAGTGAGAGTAGTGAATCATGATATTCTTTGGTCTAGGGTTTGGCAACATATGTTATAGTATTGTATGTATTATTAGGGTTAGATTTTGGAAAGCTTAAATGTTTTTTTGAAAAATTAATTTTTTATCTACATGTGATTATTTATGTGTATAGTAAACACTTTTTAAGTTTAATTTGATTTTATGAAGTGTTTAGTTAGTTAATTTAGTTTAGGGGTTATGTTTAAGGTCTAGACGACTAACATGTAAGTCGTCTGGGAAGTCTTCTAATTCCCGCTAAAAATATTGAAGTCTTCTGGGCGACTTACAAGTAAGTCGTCTAGTAAGTCTTCTGATCAAAAATATTTAACCTTATTGGAATTTTTGTCTCCATATATAAGAAAAAATTTACACATTCTCTCTCCTCCTCTCAAATGGGTGCAACAAAATGGTATGTTCCTCATTCTAAACTCTCCAACATCTCTCTAATCTCACTGAACTTATAAACACCAACTTTATATCAATTTATTGTTTTTGTCTCATGTCTTTTTCACTAAATTATCTTGTTTTGTAGGTTTTCAACACATGATTCTTATCTTTCACTCATTTAAAGGTAGATTTATTAATTTTAGATATGTATTTTTGTGTGTTCTACAAAGGTAGATCTATCTAATATTCCACTTATTTTCTCTGTTTTTAAGCCATTTGAACGTTTTTGGAGATGCAAGTTTTTCAGATCTGGATTTGGATATGCAGGTTTTTCATATCTGGAAGACTTCTGGGCTAGAAGACTTCCATACGACTTCTAGGAAGACTTCCAGACGACTCCCAAGAGGTCTTCTGACGGAGTCTTCTCCTATGTCTCCCTTTCATAATAGATTTGAGTGTTTTGGTAAGTTCTTATGCTGATTTTTCTTCATTTGGTAACCTCCTGTTGCATAAAATTCATATTTTTTTCCCAAACTAAAACTCTCCAAACCTACTCTAATCTCTTTGACTTGAAAACACTAAACTTTATATGAATTTTCATTTTTGTCTCATGTCTTTCTCACTAATCTATCTTTTTATTGCAAGTTTTAATTAGATGACCCTCATCTTCCACTTGGATATGTACTTTGTGTGTTCTATAAAAGTATATATATCTAATTTTCCACTCATTTTCTCTGTTTTTAAGCCATTTGAATGTTTTTTGATATGATATGCAGGTTTTTACAGATCTGGGTTTGATATAAATGTTTTTCAGATCTGGATCAGACTTTTGAAGACCTATGGGAAGTCTTCTCGGAAGGTTTCTAAAATATAATGCGCTAGAAGATTTCTAGGAAGTCTTCCAGACGACTTCCAGGAAATTTTCTAACGGGGTCTTCTTCCATATCAAGTGGAGTCTAAGCTTGTCTTTGTAGAGGAATGATCTATAATAGTTTTGTTTGTGATATGTTTTGTGATTTGCATGTGTACTCCTTTAGTTGTGACTTTTTTGTAAATTTGAAGAGATATTAATGAAAAAATTTGGTAAATATATTCATTTTCCACGACATTATCATGCCAAAATTACTTGACATAATTGAAGTTATTAATAAAACTTCAATAGCAAAACACAGTAACACAAAACATTAATCAAATTTATTACAACTAAGGGAGAAGAATTCTAAAGAATACTTAGTCAAATTCACAAAAGATAAAACACTACATAAGTTCAAAGCTAGAACACTTTCATTAGATACATAAGTAAACATTATATCTTATGATCTGAGAAGACACATTAAACCATGTTACTTGATACTTTTGAAATTACTTAACACTTTTAAAAATTAAATGAACATATCTTAAAGTTACTTAACAAATTTACAAAAACTAACGTAGAAGACTTCCACGGAAGTCTTCTCAATTAGCTAGAAACTTTACTAAGCATGAATGTTGGTAATCTTATAAATATCACCAATTAAGTTATAAATTTCATTCGGTAGCTCCAATATTGACTAATTTACATGAATTAACAAAAAAAAATTTAAAAGTCTTTATAGTTTTTGAGAAAATGAAAGTTTATTAAACATTGACGCAGACGACTTCCACGGAGGCCGTCTGGTAGACTTCTAGGAAGTCATCCATTTAGGTTAATTTTGCAATTGATTTTTAACCTAGACGACTTACATGGAAGTCCATCTTTGTTTGTTAAAAAAAAAATTTGAGACTATTTCCATGTAAGTCGTCTAGGGAAAATTGATTAGTTTTGCATTTGACCGGATTGTGTCAGAAATTTGACATTTCCTGGACGACTTACATTAAAAAATCAGTATTTTGTTATACATAGACGACTTCCATGTAAGTCGTCTCAGGTTAGTTTTGCAATTAAAACATAAAACAAAAAAAATTATTTTTTCTAGACGATTTATACGGAAGTCGTCCGTCCGACGACTTACATGGAAGTCGTCCAAGATAAGCAAGGTTTGACCAGAATCTCGGAATAAAATCATGGACGACTTTTCCAAGATAAGCAAGGTTTGACCAAAATCTCAGAATAAAATCATGGACGACATCAGACGACTTCCGTGTAAGTCGTCTAGACAAAAATAATTTTTTTGTTTTATTTTTCAATTGCAAAACTAACCTGAGACAACTTACACGGAAGTCGTCTAGGTATAACGAAATATTGATTTTTTAATTTTCTATTGGACGACTCATGGAAGTCGTCCAGAAAAAGTCAAATTTCTGACACAATCCGGTCAAATGCAAAACTAACCCGTTTAATATGTCGTCTCGATTTTTTTTTAACAAACAAAGATGTACGACTTCCATGTAAGTCGTCTAGAAAAACACATTTAAAAGTCAATTGCAAAATTAACCTCTGCATTGACCAGAAGACTTCCATGTAAGTCGTCTACAGCCAGACGACTTACCCGGAAGTCATCTGGACAAACAGATCTGGAAAAAAAAAACTAATTTCATAGTTTTAGGCAGTGAGATAATTTGTTTAGCACACAAAAGTCTTCTCCAAGCACCCATAATCTCAAACAAAAGTGACCCACTAAGAATCGTAAGCTTCAATGGCTCTATGAACCATAAAATTTTTAAAATCAAAATCTTGGGTTTTTCGTTGAATATGGAGAGAAATTAAAGAGATGTTGTTTTTGGTTCATTAGAATTGAGAAATAAAGAGTGTAAATCGATTTTTTGGTGCATTAAGAACTTCAAATTGGTTGTTCATGGTGGTTGGTGTATTGATGGCAATGGCAATATTGTGAATACTTGAGGAAGATGAGAGTGATAGAGCAAAATAAGCATTTTCAAAAAAAAACAAAAAGTGATGGTATTTTCGTGAATAATCTGAACTTTAGGGGTGAAAGAGGCAAGTCAAAGTTCCAAAAAAAAACAAGGGTTAGTTTTGTGTTTGACTTTCAAGTTTTGAGTCATATTTGCAAAAAGTTCAAATTTTTAATTACGATTATAAATTACTAAAATTATTAAAAGTACACATTTAATTTTTTTTTCAGAATCTTAAATTTTTTTTTATAAAAATACAAATGGTCGTAAAATCATATGAGTATGAAATCTTAGTTAATAATAGATAACCATATTAAAAAGTATACTATATATGTATGTTAATATCATTTAAAATTAACTACAGTGAAACCTCTATAAATTAATAATGTTGGGACTACACCATAACTATAATTTTTTTATTAATTTATAGAGATATTAATTTATCGATATACTAATTGAACCAAAAACTCAATTTGAGACTATAAATTATATTATTTTAAAGAGATTTTTAGTGTATATTAATTTATAGAGCATTAATTTAAAGAGGTTATACTGTATATACCATAGAAAATAGGTAAATATGATTGTTTTGATTTATTTATCATAAAAATTAAATAAAAAGAGTGATTATTTTCATTTATGTGTTCATGCAATTTAATTATATATGCAATAATTACTTTCCTCTCAATTATCAATATATATTTATTATTTATTATTTTATAATTTGTAAAAATGGAAATAAATAATAGTGTATGTAAAAAGATTTGTATACCGAATGTTTGTTCCGCATAAAACGCAGATCTTCACCTAGTATATTTATAAAATTAAAAGTTATCCTCCTGGATGTGCGGATCAAAATCTATTTTGTTACTTATAATTCTTATTCAGTCCTTTTTTATAAGGAATTATAGAGCAATAGACAAACTGGTGACCATAAATGAGGATATGAACGAGAATGAATACTACATTCTCCGTCGTTCTTTTTCTTTTGGAGAAATTTCATGTTTACCACTTTTATAGTACCATTATTCATCTTAACCACCACTTAAATGGTATTTTCAAAAATATCTACTTCATTAACCACCACTTTTATAATTTTATTTATAATTTTTTCAAAATTTCTTTTTGTTTTTTTCAAATTTTCTTCTTGGAAATCAAAAATTATGTTTGAAACTATTTCTTCAAAAGTTATTATATTTTTAGTATTTATTTATATATTTATTAGAAAAATTATATATTTATTAGAATCCTAAATTTTACATTCCAAAAACCCTATCCCACCTCTCAAGTCTAAACCCGAAATCAAGATTATTTAACCCTATGAATATAAATGTCTTTTACCTTTCATTAACATTGAAAGTAAAAGTGGTTAATGTAAACATAAAAAGTGGGATTATGAATGTGGTATACGTGGCAATTTTTTTTTCTTTCACCAAAGTGGTGAATAGGAAAATCAGCTTTTGAATTTATTTTATATTTCTCCTTAGTTATATATTTGTGCTTTTTTCAAATATGACTCAAAACAAAAAAAAAAATCAAACACAAAACTAATCTATGATTTTTTTGGAACTTTCATTTGCCCTCTTCATGGAAAAGGGTCCTATTTCAACATGAACTTTGTATGTCATGCATATTCCTTTCCGAACTTTGTAGTAGTGCATATTCCATACTGAACTAAGCAAAAATTAAAATATACTACATGAACTTTAATACATCGTGCCTTTTTATTTCCGAACTTTTAGTAGTGCATATTCTATACCGAACTAAACAAAAATTCGAAAATACTACATGAACTCTTAAAATCGTGCTTCTATATATATTGACCGTCAAAGGTGTTAGTCAGCCGTTAATTTATAAAAACAACGTCATTTTGGATAACATCTATAAACCAAAATAACTTTCTTGTATAAACTGTGTAAACATTAACTTATATATATATATATTTTAGTTTAATCAAATAAATGTTACCAAATTTTTATTGTTTTAGTTTTATCAAATAAATCTATAATTACTTATGTTTTTAAATTTACCGTTAAAAATTATTATTTTGTAAGTTTTAATTATTTATAATTAATTCAAATATTTACTTTATGCTTGTCCACCAGTGTGAGAGTTTGAATTTCCCAAAAAATAAATTTAAATTTACAGAATTTATCCAAGATAACGCGTTTTGATAAATTAATGGATGACTAATACCTTTGACGGTCAATATATATAAGCACGATTTTAAGAGTTCATGTAGTATTTTAAATTTTTTATTTTACAGAATTCATCAAAAAATAATGTTGTTTTGATAAATGAACGGATGACTAAGAGCATCTCCAACAAGCCCCTTCATTTTTTATGGGGTCCACCTTTAAAATAAAGGGTTAAAGGGGTGATTCTCCAATGGTGACCTTCAAAATTTTAATCTTAAAAACTTATATTTTACACTTTAGTCATCAATTTCAGTAATAGTTCGTTATATTCATTAAAATTTTATAAATTAACAATAAACCCATATTAATGTATGGTATTGACATAATTAGTAAACATATTTAATTATAACATCAAATTACTTATAATAAAAGATAAAAACATTAAAACATAAAATTACATATAAAACATAAACAATTCAAATTACAATATATATATATATATATATATAAACAATACAAAACTAATCAATACGATTATTTCCATAATGTTCCCAAATATGCTCAATCAAAGCATTTTTAAGTGATATATGAGCTTCTTTATTTTTTTTTTTTTTTTTTTGGTCAAATGAGCTTCTTTATTTTTTATTCGAAGATTACGTGCTAAAAATTGTTGAAAACACATATATTCGTTTATGGCCATCTCGTCAGTTTATCTGATCTGAACAAGCAAGAATCATACAAAAAAGAATTCAACAACATCAAACCGAAGAGAATGCTCGAAATTTATATCGAGAATACTTTGGTAATTTTGGAGGTTCAAGACCAAAATTACCTTAATATTAGTATTGTAATATTTCAATGTGTAATATTTCAGCTTATGAATTTACCTGAATATTAATATTGTAAGATATATTTTAATGTGTAATATTTTAGTTTATGTATCTTTTATTTTGATGTAAAATATTATGATTGTATTATAATTTTGTATTTGTGTAAATTTTTCGAAATATATTGTGTCAAATAATATGTTTATATTATATTTTTATTAATATTAGTATGTATTGGTATATAATATTTATTAATATATTATTATTATTTAAAAATAATTTTATAAGACCACAATTATAATATTTCAATGCCAGTATAATTATAATAGTAGAATGCCAAATAAGAAATAATAAGTACACAATCATTAAACATATATAAATGGAAGGACTAAAGTGAAAAGTAAACAGTGTTTAAAGGCCGTTACAGTGCCCCTTTAAATTTGAAGGTGTACTATTCACCCCTTTAAAATTTGAAGAGATGAAGGGCTGTTGGAAAGCAAAAGCCTTTAAAAAATAAAGGGATAAAGGGTTGTTGGAGATGCTCTAACACATTTGACGATCAATATATATAGAAGCACGATTTTAAGAATTTATGTAGTATTTTTGAATTTTTGTTTAGTTCGGTATGGAATATGCACTACTAAAAGTTCGGTAATGAAAAAGAACGATGCATTAATGTTCATGTAGTATATTTAAATTTTGGTTCGGTTCAGTATGGAATACACACTACTACAAAGTTCAGAAAAGAATAGGCACGACGGATAAACTTGATGTTGAAATATGCCATTTTTCCCATGTTCACCCCATAAGTTTGGATTATTCACGAAAATGCCATTACCTTTTTTTTTATAGAAAATGAGTGTTTTACTCAATCATCCTCATCTTCATCAAGTATTTATAATATTGTCATTGCCATCAATACATCAACCCACCATGAACAACCAATTTGAAACTCTTAATGCACCAAAGTTTCGATTTTTACTTTTTATATCTCATTACTTATGCACACAAATACATCTCTTTCACGTTCTCTTATTTATCAAAAAAAATCCAAGATTTTGATTCTAAACTTTGTAAGGTTCAAACTCATGATTCTTGGTCATTAACAAGTGGGTCTGTTTTGTGGTGAAGTTACATGTGATAGGAGAAGCTAATCAAGTTATCTTACTCGTTGAAAGTATGAAGTTAATTTTTTTCAGATCTGTTTGTCAGAAGACTTTCGTGTAAGTCTTATGGTCGTAGAAGACTTATACGGAAGTCTTCTGGTCAATACAGAGTTTAGTTTTGCAATTGACTTTATGTGTGTGTTTAGAGACGATTTCTCTGAAAGTCTTCCGCCAGAAGACTTCCCTGTAAATCTTCCGAACTCTCGGTGGAAGTCTTCTCATACTGAAAATCGTTTCGGATTATTTTTGCAATTGAAAAATAAAAATTAAATATTTAAGTTTTAGTTTTTTCAATTGCAAAAGTAACGTGAGACGTCGTCTAGTTAAATATAATATTTAAGTTTTATTTTTCTGGTGGAAGACTTCAATGTAAATCATATAGAAAAAGTCAATTTCTTATATAGTTCGGTCAATTGCAAAACTAACATGTTTATACTAGACTCTGGTATTTTCAAAAAATTTGAAAAACAAAATTAAACTGGTATTTACAAAGAAAAACTTCAAAAGAAGTCTGTAGAATAAACTTATATGGAAGTTTTCATTTGTAAATTTTTAATTGCAAAAATGACCTAAATGAAAGACTTCGTGGAGGCTTTATAAGTGGGGGCTTTGTCGTATGAATCAGAAGGGGTCGATCATCAACGTCTAGCTTCCTAAAGTATATGCGACCATAACCACGAAGGTACGCGCCACGGCCCTTGGCCTATGGGTTAAATACGAACAAAGTCGTCCTTCCCTGGTGAGGCTAAGAGTGTTGACTAAGCTCGGGCTATCATGTCTTATCAACCTAGCGTCTGATCAACGAGCTTAAACAATCGCTCCTGACTTCACAAGAATTCCACCAAAAGCTGGACATGGTCACTTGTGAGTTTCTTGCATTGATTCTTGATTAATCTCAAACTAGACCACTTTAGACCGATAATGCCATCGCAAAAGACTTTGTTTCCTCCCTAGGAAAAGCTTTTTGCGTACCAACAACTCGATATATGTTGTAAGCGAACCGTAATGAAAGCTAACATCTAATGTTTGGAGACACAAAACTCTCCGGTAAATCCAAAATGCAAGAGACATTGGAGGCTTGCTTCTTTTGAGTTTCCCATTAAATGTTCTTAGTGGTTCTAGGCTTGTCTTCCTTTTTATCTTCATATGATTCCTCTAGATGGACTCTAGCTCTATGGAAATAAATCTGAAAGCTACTTGCCAAATAATTGTCCACACAAATGAGTACAATATGCAAAAAAACCGTCCAATAAGCCCAGTGTCTTAAACGGTATTACAAGACATATACGGCTACATCTTTAGCACTTGGCTCAAAGTTACTCTCTTCACTTTGCCTCCAACACTAAATATGCTCTTCTCAACATAGTTAAGGGACGAAAACAGAAACCATGATGCATCTAAATAAATTGCATTTTCTGTGCTGGGCTAAAGAAACCTCAAGGGCAACACATAATAATAGGAATCAGACATGGCAAAGTCTGGTAAAGGAAACTAACAAGTCGTGTCAAAACGACTTCTGGCACACAATCATCACTTGATTCACAACAAGCCCCATACAACTCGAACATATACGGTCACAAATTGATCTTAATAGTCATCACTTAAATCCATTTCGATCAATTCAAAGCTATCTTCGGTCTGCTGACTCCAAGTTAGCTAAAATTCACTAGCTTAGTCTCCTGAAATGACTCGTGACTAGTCAATGCAAAATGTGATCACGACCGAGCCCCACTCCACAGCAGATAGGGCACAAAACAAGACTTACGGCATACAACTTGATTCAAATAGTTACCACTTAAACCTATTCTGGTTAATCCAAGCAAACTTGGAACATCTGGCCTCAAATCGCTTCGAATGAAGAGTACTTAAGTAGTTGAACAACTCGTGACCCAACCTAATGAACAACTAGCGTGCATTACAACCCTAACAGGACATCGTTTGGGGCTTACAAAAACAATCTGAAGGATTAAAACCCTCCCAGACAACAAGTCTAAATATGGATTGGAGCCCTCTCGAGTACTTCACACAAAAGCCCTTTCCGGGCATAATCACAAACAAAATATTATAACAAGAAGACCCCTAATCAGTCTTTTCCCTACAGCTCGTCGTCCTCCGCTTCGCAGGTTGCAACTTGGTCAGGGATGTTACTCCCGGGAAGTTGGTCGCGCGATCCACCTCCATCACCACCGAATCTTTTGATCTGAGACCACCAGGAGGGTAAGCTTTCCTATCGACAGATCAGACACTTGAACACTCCTCCATGCATCTTGACACTATTGCTCATTCTCTTTCATGGCTGCAAACTCTTTCTCCACGTCCATGACATCTCCAAACTAATGCTTGGTTTATTCTTGACTTTAGTTTGTTGTAACTAAGTCACATAACAATCCTTCTTTAGCCTCTTGACTTCTCCTTGTCAACTTATCTCTTTAGTTCTCTTTGTATATTTAACCAAAGGTTCAATTCCAACATGTTTTAGTTATTAGCTGGTTTTCATGAAACTGATTATGAGGTTGATATGTTAAATGTTGATGGAGATTATAACTAATGGAATCACTTAGATACTTAATGATGATGATGCCCCTGGTGATGATGATCATGATTATACCTTGACGAGTGGGATTTACATTCTCACAACGCATGAGAATCTGTTTCTTTGATCTTTTCATTACTTTGTTTTCTTTTCTCTATTTATACGTTATGAAGATAGAATGAAGTCCGTGGACTGAAGTGCTGAAAGTGATGGCATTGAAAAAGAAGAAGGCTTTAGCGCAGCCCTAAGAACATAATTAATGGGGTTCTTAGAGTGAAATTTTTAACGGAATATAAAAAATAGTCTATTAACTTTTAACTAAAAAAATTAGAATTATTTTTTATATTCCGCTAAGAAGTTCATCATAAAAATCTCTCATTACTCATGCTCTAAAGAGTCAAATACATAAGAGAAGTATCGTGTGATCCACATAGTCCATAATCAAAGTCATTTAAATAAATAAATAAAGTAATTTATTAAATATAAATATCAAAGCATACTAAACTGTTTTAGAGGAGGGATATCAAGAATGTGTTAATTTGCAACAAACGATATAGAAGAAGAAAAAATTAGTTTCACTTAAACACCTCTCTAACACGAAATAATAATAACAATTTTAAAAGTAAATAACTTTCTAACTAAGCCGCATCCTCCTCTTGACCACGCTTGATACATAACCATCCCATAGCACTAATGAAAAGGACTAGAAGGATAAATACAATCATCAATAACGCCACCTCTGTCGACATTCTCTTCTTTCTTTCTTCCAAAGATCCTAACTTAGCTTCTTCTTACCTATGTTTTTCTGTAATCAAAATATGAAAGAGATGCAATGAATTGATTGTATAATCTACACACTATATATATATATATATATATATATATATATATCATATTTACTATAGAAGAAATAAGTTAATTATTTAGATTAAGAATATCTTACGTCACAGTGAATAGGAATATTAGCTTTTCAGTTTATTTAGTTTTATATTTTCCATTTCTTCGACTAATATATTACTTTTCATTATACTGTATATTACTATATATTTTCAATTTCTTCAAACAATGCACTAAATCAACAAAAATGAAGAATAGTATGTCATATTGTAAATTTGTAATATATACATATATATATATATATATATATATATGTGTGTGTGTATCATCATCAATCCTTCCTCTCCACGTTTTTACATTTTTAAAATTTTAAAATTTCCTTATAAGAATTATTGACATGAAATATTTTTGGTTTTTTTTTTTTGGTCGTATGAATCAGAAGGATCGATCATCAACCTCTAGCTTCCTCACGTATATGCGACCATCTAACCAAGAAGGTACGCGCCAAAGCCCTCGGCCCAATGGTTAAAAAGAAGACGTCCTTCCCTGGTGGCGCTAAGAGCGATGGTCGAGCCATCATGTCTTGTTATCAACCTTGCAACTCTCAACTGATCAGCGGGGTTGAACAATCGCTCTTAGCCTCTTATCTTCACAATAATTCCACAAAAGCTGGCCATAGTCACTGGTGAAGTTTTTGCATTGATTATTGATTAATCACAAACAAGACCACTTTAGACCAATAATGACATAGCAAATGATTTTAGTAACACTTGCTTCCTTCCAAGGAAAAGGCTTTTCCGTGCCGACCACTCAAACTCTCCGGTAATCCAAGATGCGTGAGATGTTGGAGGTTTGCTTCTTACAGTAAATGTATTTGGTTTATTGGATTCACTAGGCTCGTCTTTCGTCTAGAATGGTTTATAGGGATAAAATTTTATCAACTGTCTTTTCTTTTATCTTCGGATGATTCCTCTAGATTAAGCTCTAGTAGCTCTATGGAAAGCTAATTGACGAATAATTGTCCACAAATGAGTACAAGATGCAACAGGCTCCATAGTCTTAATTGGTATTACAGGAAATATTCGAACACATCTTAGCAGCACATGGCTCAAAATTACTCTTCACTTTGCTTCCTCCACTAAACGCAGTTACAAGAAGAAAGCACAACCCATGATGCATATACTAGATTCTGCCTCTCTGTGCTGGACTAAAGAGTCCTCAAGGGAAACACATAATAATATCAAATCTCTCAGGTTGAGATAATAAGAAATATTTTCACCTACGAGCAAGTCTCTGCCCTGCTCCAACCATTAAGGCCTTGCCAATAGCACTTGAATGAAGCCCACAAGCCAAAGCAACTCCTCCTACAGCGATCCATTTCCAATCTACATTGAACTGCTCCTTTTGTCTCCTTGCCTTCTCCATGGCTTGTCCTTTCTCTTCTTCTTCCTCTACCCTCGATGTTTCCACCAAATCCATGTTCAGCTTTGTGGTGATTCCTGCCATTTGAGCGCTCCGTGACAGAGCCACCCCTGGCTTTCTAGCGCTCTGATACGCCCTTAACCCAGAGTTTAGCTTTTTGACGGCTCCCCACATGCCGTGACGGACTCCTAGCTTGGCTACGTCTTTTGGGATTCCCATGTCTTCGTAGTGGACAAGAGAGACTTCACAAGCTGACATTTGTCCATCCCCTTTGCGAGATTCAACTGCATTTACGTTCAGGATCAGACACCAGCAAGCCGTGTAAGGAATTTAAGAGGACAAACCTGCTTTGATTATCCAGCTTGAGAAATAAAGCTCCACTCGCCTTGGCTTATCACGTTTTGGTAGAGTTGGATACGGTACTCCCTATCAGATATAAGTGTTTTGCTGATCAGGAGGACTATTAGAGATACGTTTGATCTATGAGGAAGCAAAGGCAAAAAGACATATACCTTAGTGACAGCATAATACTTTTTTCCAGATTCCCATATTCTCCTACCAATGATGTATTCCCGGTCACTACAGAAAAATGGGAACTACAGAGGAAAATACATTACTCATGGCTCTTCATGGAGGAGAGGACTAAAGTATCAACAAATACCTTTTTGATCCAGTGAACGATGGTTGCTCCTGTCTGAGGATCCTCTTCCAAAGTTTTGAAGTAGGCAAGCATAGGATCCCACTTAGGTCGAAACTCATCGTCCCAGAAGAAATCCCTAACAATATCTGGAGTTGCATCCTCAAATACAGTCCTACTTCGGTAAACAACAGGTCCTGTCTGTCAAAACAACACTGCCTTTCAGTAACTAAAGCTTAACGCATCAGAGAAGTGACCTAAGTCATGTTTGTTTGGTTGCCGCAGTCGGCGTCAATGGAAATAGTTGTTGTTCGTTTCGCCGACGCAGTTTTAATTACAGACGCAGATTTTTTCGGCGATCAGTGTTTAGACGCAGACGCAGTATCAATGAACAAAGAGTTTATTAAAAAAATTGACGCCGACACAGCCGCAGGTGCGTCAACCAAACTAACAGCACTCTAGTATCAAAAACAAATAAACCCTTTCTTTCTAAAGAGTACCTGAGGCTCATGGCGCCAGGCCTGGTAGCTCATGTTTGGAGTAGACTTATCCATCATAGACTGCCACTCCATCTTATCATTCCCAGCTTCAAGCAGATGCAGCAGATGCTCTAGATCCTTCTCCCTCACAACATCCTTCTCCTCCTCTGCGTCCTTATCACTACCTCGGCACAAATCAAATAACCACAATCAATCCAAAACTTTCTCGATTTCTTTTTTGTAACTAATCTCACCAAAGACTAACCGTGAAACTGCATCACCACTCGGAGGAATAATCTCTTGTTCGATATCTGATTTCTTGGCGCCGGAAGCGAGCCTTGACCACAACGTGCGGCAGACTGAGAAGGCCGAGAGAGCTGTGAAAGCGAGCCACACGCGGCGAGCGCCGAATCCCGGCGGAGCGGTCCAGAGAAACCGGAGCTTGGAACGGAACCCTAGATAAACCAATCCGGTCCACCTCGGACGCCAAGACCATCCGATCAGGAGCCCGATCATGACGGCGAGCCAAATCGGAACTGCGCATAGCAAGATGTCGACGAATGTCTCTGGAACAGAGGTTCTCCGGATGAAATCCGTTAGATCATCCATAACGGTATTCGATCTGGAATCGGACGAGTTTCAGATTCCTCTGTTCGCCGGAGATTCGAACGACATTGACAAGGAAGCGAAGACGAGGAAGAAGGAGAAAGCAATGTCCACCTTATTTATTTAAATTATTAATTTGGATGACTAAAAGAAAATTAATTAATAAATTTGGTATTTGCTGTAGCGAAAAGACGTTGGAGGAGAGGGGTGATAGTGATAGGAACAGCACAGTGGCGATGACGAGGCTTTCTCCTTTCGAATCCTCACTCGTCTATTTTGTGGCGCGTCTTCTTCACTTGTGGATAAGGATACAATTTCTGTTTATCCACTGTGGATAAATTATTGTTACCAATAGGTTGTCTATACGTTTCATCTATTTAAAAGCACTGTTCTAAAACTCGTCTGCCTGGGCGGGTAAGCGGCTGAGAACGCGTTGTGCGGTGAGCTGCCGTGGCGACGAGTTGGACATGATCGGTGCCATTATCCGGTAACCCGAGTTTTGACCGCAGATACCGTAGTATAATAGTAATCGGCGATTAATTATCTAAATCCGCGTAATATAAATCGTTAAAATCACCAAAACCAAGTTGTGATTTTGATTTGTCAACTCCAATAAAGATCAAATTGAGACTAAATGATCCTGAATCGAGTCTAATCATTCGTAGAAGTGCAAGATATGGCGACAAGATAAAAGAATTGCAGGAATAAAGAACGTAAGGATATGAAAAAGATAATGATAATTACGTAAATGCTATTCTCTTAAAGAAAAAAATAAAAATAACAAAATAAGCTGTCAAACTTGAGACATATTGACTAAAAACAATATTAATACCACCAGACCACATACAAAACGTAACATAATCCCTCTAATATATAAAATTATATTTTTGTGATCAAATTTGGTATTTGTTCACAAATCTATAATTTTAATACAAGGATATTTTATACATACACATGTATTATTTATTAAAATCTTATATTATACATAAATATATTGTATTATACATATAACTTAGGTATTATACGTATAAAAGTATAAAAAAATCTTCTCCGCATATTTTCCGAGTTTTTTCTATTTTTTCAATAAAGCACTAGGTTCATGTGTGCCGTATGCATAGCGTCTAACGAGTTTCTGAACAGGGATAAAAAGTAAACGAAAGTTTCCCAGGGATATTTAAACAATCATAAATGAGAAGGTGAAAAAGAAAATGAGAATGTGAGATTCACGTGCAAGCGATCATAGCATGGACGATGATGGGGGCTTTACAACACGTGAGATTCTGGACACTAACTGTACCGATTTGCTACAACATTTTTCTGTCACTAGTGTTGGAAACTGGGGAGATCTCTGGAAGATTCGTCAGAAGTCAGAACCTTTAGCCACTGCCTATCGTGGCGCCACATATCATTCTACCGACTAGAACCACGAATCTCTTTCGTTAGGCCCATTAATCAGACCCAGTCCATTATGAGACCTCGAGAGTGTTACCCATAAGACTGGTTCAACCGTTTAAAAGACAAACAGAATACAACCTTTCTTTTCGACATGTAAACCGGTAACTAAATATTTCTTTATGGTGGAAGCACCGTAGCCTAGTGATTATGGTTTAAAGGCTTTTACACCCAGGTCTGGGGTTCAAATCCCAGACTATGCAATTTCTTACAAGATTGCACAGGAAATCCAGGTTTCAATTTCCGGAGCGAGCGATTTATTCAACAATTATGCGATTACGGAAGAAAGGCTTACAAGAGTTTCTCAACATGGTGCAAGTAAATCCGGCCAGACGTGATCTTCATAGGACGGCTCAAATGAGGCAGTTAGACGTAGATCCTCATAAGGCAGGTAGTATTGTCGGTAATCGAATCGTCTTTGTAATCTTTCTCATAATTATAATATCTAAATAAATCTCCGACAAAAAAAAAAAAAAATCTTTCTTTATCACCAAATTTTATTGGTTATTGAATTTTAATGGATTTGAAAATACTAACTAAATATAGTGTTATTAGTTCTATAATTTTCAAATCTGTATTAAAATCATGTGTTATTGGTTTAATGATTCACAAATTCTATATCAAAGTGTTATTCAATCGTACAGATTTACTAATATATTTGATTTTATAATGGATTTGAATAGATTTGTTTGAATTTTTTAGTTAAAAATACAAAGACTTAAATCTGAGAAAAACCTCTAGATTTACATATTTTACTTAGATTTATAAATATTATATGGATTTCTAAATCAATCAAAATATATAAACCAATAACACAATGGAAAATTCGACTTCTTTTGAAAGTTTCACGCTGTAGCCTGCAACATGTATTGAAGACATAATCAAACAACTAAAACAATGATTAAGGAATAACCAGTTCATTTCATCCACCATCCACCAACTTCTCACCAATGATGATAAGCTTAGAAAATGTTCAAAAAAAAAATTAATGATAAGCTTGATCAAACAACTTACCTTATATAAAATAAAATATAGTAACACTATGGTTTTCGCACGACCCCACGGTAGGCGTAAATAATAATAATATACGCCGCGTCGAGGCTACAAAGTCGTTATGAACAAGACAGATTCATTATAAAAAAGTCGAACAGGAAGATTCTTGCATTCATAAACATGCAACAAAAATAACATTAAACTACACACAATTACACTTAGAATCATAAATTAAAAAAAAAAACACAAGCCATCCCACACATTCTCACAGCAGAAACATAACTCTCAGTTCCTTGTCACCAAAAGACTGTTTTGGTTCACTTTTCCTCTGTAACAAACCGGTTTATCTGGTCAGCATTGTGTGCAGTTTCATCATAGGGTCTTCTTTAGAGATCCCTATTAGAGTCTTTCGCGTTTCATGCCGCCTCTTGTTCCTTCGCCCTAGTTTTGGCGACTTCGCTAGAGTTGGAGGTGGCTGGATTCATATACACCATCATATTGCAAAATAGTTAATTAAGAACTGGAAAAGTGTTTTGAAGTTTACGAATAATCTTTTATTTTATGAATGTTTATAGAGAAAGAGAACCTTGTGTGTTACCTTCTTAAGTTCAACCTTGGGAGGAGTCCCTTCATGGTAGAATTTGGGCATTGGGTTTGCTTTGAACATCAAACTCTTTCTTAGTTGCCTCAAGGCTGCATCATTTTCCTCCTTGTTCCTTGCTTCGCTCTGCGTTTTCTCAGCCTCCATGGCTTGGTGTTTCTCTTCCAGTTTTATGTAGAACTAAAGAACAACAATCAACTAAAAGCCAATGCAAAATTTATTAAAAACAGAAAAAAAAAAAAGGAATATTATGTCACCTCCTTCCTCTTCTCTGCACGCTCAGTGGATCGAAACGAAGGAGCTGCGGTGACAATGGTTCTTGATTTGGCACTGTCGACGATAGTCACATGTTCAGTAGAGAAATAGCTAGGCAACTTTAAGTTGAAAATAAACAATTTGTTTTTTTGAACAATAACAAATTCTGATGAGAAGGAAACATACTAAGAAGCAACAGAGCAAGAATCTTCCTCATCAGAAAGCTTCTTGTTTTTTGGCTGCAAGGGTTTCCTAGGTACCTGCCCTCGCAATAAGTCCATAAGCATTACAGTTAGCTAGACAAAGAAACTACGATTCAAGAAAGTATATATTAACATAATAGCATAAACTCTAACCTTTGTGGCCTGATTTTGTACTTTACTATACCCATCCGGATATATTTTCGAAACAGCTGCTACTCCATGAGACTCACCCGTAAACGAACGTGTAGTAGATGAAGCACGCTTCTCAGTAGCTAAAGCAAATGGTTGTGGAACAGTGTTCCTTTTTTTGTTAATCCAACGACCTGCTTTCAACGCACGTTTAGCTTCCTTTCCCAACGCAGCTATCTCCATATTGCCATCTTCCAATGGCTTAGCAGCTGGAACTTCATTAGTACACTCTTTAACATCATATTCTTTTACTTCAACGTTCTCTTCTGTTAATAGAAGCTCTGTATTTCCATTGGCTTCGTCGCGTGATACTGAATCTAAGGGAGGCAGTACAGAGACATTTTCTTGGTTTGGATCACAAGAATCACTATTGGCATAGACCACTAGACCATCTGGCTCTTTATCCATGCAGATATCTGTCGCAACACCAAACAGTTAAGTAAAAATGGATATTAAAACATTGTAGACACATGAATGTTCAAAGTTGGTATATCATATTACATAGAATCTATGTGAAACGGTAAGATAAAACTTACCTTACAATCGTATTTATGATATGATCAGTAATGATATACTCAACTGAAGACAATATACAACTAAATTTTGATTATCAGTATAAAAACTAAAGTATGCTTAGATACAAGTGAAAACGACCAAGAATTCAACTAACCATCTAAAGTATTCTCTTAAAAGCATTAAGCTAACCAAACGTGGGACCTTAAGTACGAATACAGCTTTTGTTCTAAAGGAAAAAGTTATTCTAAAGCATAATCAAGCACATAAATATAATAATAATCAATCAACTTTCATTTTCTCTACGAGATAAATTAAACTGTACACACGGCCAAACTATTTATTTTTTGCATAGTCAAGGAATAATAACGAAGAAAAGATGCTTTGTTCATCATGGCTGAAGCTTCTTGCATTTAAAAAATGGACATGCAGCTAGAAAAATCTCATGTTTCCTTCATTTTAAAGCGCTGAGAGCGATTTTTTTTTCCTTAAATTTCTTGGAATCTAAGCAAAACAAGTCTAAAGAAAAAAAATATTGGTAATGTGGAGAGCAAAATCATCATATGAGGAAGTGGATCTCTGTGTGACTATGATCATATCAAACGCAATCAACAAACGCCGAAATCTCAAAACGAACTCCTAAGCAGGCAATTAATCAGAAATAGATGAAATCGAAGTAGAAGATTGTTGTACTCACCCATTGTTCTCGTGATAGGCGAGAGAATTTGTAACTGCTCCTTCTCTCTCTCTTGTGTGTGTTTGTTTGTGACTTCTGAGAATGATGGTGATGAATACTATGCAATTTATGTTGTTAGTGTGTATTTTATACCATCTCCTTCCTCGTCGGTGCTAACGCCCGTTACTTGACACCGTGTCTTAATTAGTGCTCCAATATTAATTTTGTAAATTTTAAACTAAAATTTTGGGTTTGCTAGACTGGACATTAACTTTTATGGACACCCTCACGAATATTATTTATAGGAAAAGAACACTATTTTCTTTTCTTAATTACTGGTAAATAAAACACGAATACATGTTAGTGTTTTGATTCTTTTGAATGATTAATGTTGAACTATTTTCACTAGCAAACTCCAAAAAAAATATAATTAATTTTATTTATATATATTTTGTCACTTAATTTTACTAGGTCTGAACATTCAGAGTCTCTTCGAATTTATCCAATCGGGTCTTGGGTCTTGGTTTTTCGGATTTATCAAAATCAACCTCATTTGAGTTATATGAAATTTTGGTTTGGGACTGGTTTCGGTTCTATCGGACTCAAGTCAGGGTTAGTAAATCTTCAAAGAGCTGGTACAACCCGATGTACTTTCGGGTTTGGATCTTAATCAGTTTTTTTGGTTTAAAAATACATGATTTGTATCTACTTCGTAATTAACACATAAATAAAACCGGTTATTCAGTTTTAAAATACTTAATTTGTACCTATTTTATAACCAAAACATAAGTAAACTCGATTCAACAATAAGAAAAAAACATCAAACATAATCATTCAAATCAAACGAAAAGTAAACATAGTTATTGATAGCAAGAAAACTAAATAAATGAAAACATAAAACGAAAACTAAGTTTTTATGAAATGAGAACCATTATTCAACGATAACAAAAGCAAAACCTAAAAGTTTCAAGCTTCAACAGCCACCTTCAAATAATAGATAATTATTTTAAATGTATAATAATATTTTAGTGTATTTGGATATATATTAAGAATTAAAATCATGTTTGGTATAAGTTCTTTTTGAGAATTTGAATGTTTGGGTTCTGTCGGGTACCCATTTAAGTTCAGATTCAGTTTGGATAATACTCATAACCCGAAATACCATAAAATAAGATCCATTGATATTTGTGTCGGGTTTGGATCGGTTCAAATTTATTTTTACCGGATCAGGTTTGGTTCGGGTTTTCAGGTTCGATTTATTTGCCCAATCCTAAATTTTACTTTCTATCTATTACATTAACTATTAATGTTACCATTTAGTAATTAACTATTAATGTAACCATATACTCCATATATTCCATAAAAAGTAGTATTTTTTCTTGTTTCAAAAAGTGTCATTCTACATTTTCAAATGCAATGTTTCATATACAATATCTTTCTTATCCGTTTAACTAACCAATATATGTTTAACTAAGTCATCTTTATTTAAATAATTGTACATTAAATAAAAATATCTTAGTATATTTTATTATTTTTAAATCCACATAAAATATGTCTAAGTAACATTTAGAGCAACCTTATTGGAATAAATTCCCAAAATTTCTAAAAAAAAAGAAAAATTAATAAAAAATTTACTTTTTAGTTTCTTTGAAAATTAACACCAACAAAAAAATTGACAGCCGTCAAATCCAGTATCTTAAAATTTTGGTTGAGAGAACTTTTCAATTTTTTCACATGCTTTTTTACAATTCTTATTTTCTTAAATAGGAGAAACTCCTTTTGAATCCTCACGATGGACTTGTTCTTATGAAATGGAGGGAGTAATACATAATACTCCAGTTATTTTTTTTTTCTTTTTGATCCTAAACAAAGTTTCTAAGATGAAACTACAACGATGTCGTTGGTTTACTCGAATATTTTAATTTAATTCAGAACAACTTTCAGGTCAGTGTGGGGCAAACTTTTCGGAAATTATGCATTTTTTCTCTTATATATGTGGAGCTATATTGAATATAATCAGACAATCATTAAGATATCACAAAGGGACAAGAAATCAAACAATTATTTCCAAACACCAGTTTAAGTGTGGCTACAACTACTATAATATTTTTGTGCAAGTAGTTAAAATACATCAGTTACATTTTGTTTATTTACAAAATTTTGTTTCATTTAAAATAAATCAACATTCATATATACTTATAGTTTTTACAAATATAAGAATTAGAAAAAACATAATTCAACAATCATCATTTAATTAATTAAGAAACTAAAAACATATCCACACAATTTACTTCTTTATCAGTTTAGAAACGTGGTTTTGGATTGGCAAGGAAACAATCCATAAACAAACAAAAAAAGTGATTATAGAAAAGAAACAACATCCTTACTGGCATTGCATCAAATCTTATTTATTGCTCTTTGATTTTGATTATCCCACACCTAAACCCTTGTTGAAAAACCCTTCCCACCACCCTTGTTTATTAATTTAATTGTAAGATAAGCATCTCAGTCTTGTGTACTTTCCTGATCAGCCCTTGTTCATATAAATGTCAAAACAAGTCTACATGGGTATATAGGAAAATTTACAAGAAGACGGGATGATTGACGTGCTGTGTGATAGAGGTATGCGCTGAGTGGAGTAAAAGAAAGACTATCCAGCAAATTAGTGGGTCGGTCCCATTTGTCTATAGCCAAACCATAATAATAATAATTCCTAAAGAAGATTACAAAAAACAATAATAATTTCAGATATAATATAATAGTTTAGTTTGGAACATGTATATAGACGTCCTATTTAGACTGATCATGAGTAATTAGTTGCACGGGTTTGGCGGTTTCTAATATTTTATTATTTTAGAATTGATGATACTTCTTATGTATGTATCGAACTTTTTATCAGAATTTCCAAACCACAAATCAAACATAATATTCTAGGAACCGCATAAATATGTCTTTAGGTCTTTCACGACTAGGTACAAAGACACATTTGAAGCACTAGAAACGAGTATGACAAAGGTTGTATATGTAGTAAATCAGTTATTATGTTGATAATCAAGGCTCAATAAGTTCTAGTACGAGAGAACAATATGCAAATATCATAATTTTAATGCACATTATACAAATCGTTAACAGTTTCAAAAGATTCAAATCCTTGTTTTCACTGAGAGTATACATACTAATATCAATCAAGGGATTTTTGCAAAATTGACCTACAACTTAAAGTCAAACACAAAACTAACCTCCTTTTTTTTTGAAAATTAGTTTTGTCCTATTCACCCCACAAGTTCATATAATTTACGAAAATGCCATCAATTTTTTTTTTTCCGAAAATGACATTTTTACTCTCTCACCCTCATCATCTTCAAGTAATTACAAGATTGCCATTGTCATCAATACCACAACCACCATGAACAACCAATTTGAAGCTCTTAATGCTCCTAAAATCGATTTACCCTTCTTCTTTTTCCATTCTTGTGAACTAAACACAACATATCTCTCACTTTCTCTCCACAATGAGCTAAAAAAACTCAAGATTTTGATTCTAAAATTTTTATGGTTCATAGAGTCATAGAAGCTAACGATTATGGGTGGGTGACTTCCGTTTGTGATTCTGTGTGCTTGGAGAAGCCTTATGTATGATAAGGAACTTATCTCACCAATTTAAGGTATGACATCGAGTTTTTTTTCAGATCTGTTCGTCAGACGACTTACTTGGGAAGTCGTCTGGCTGTAGACGACTTACCTTTCGGTCGTCTGGCTGTAGACGACTTACCTGGAAGTCGTCTGGTCAACGCAGAGGTTATTTTTGCAATTGACTTTGAAATCTGTAACCTGAGACGACTGAAAGTTAAGTCGTCTACTATTGTTTGGTTTCAAAAAAAATTCCAAAGAACCTAGACGACTTACATTTCAGTCGTCATAGGTTAGTTTTGTATTTGACTGGATAATTTCAGAAGTTTGACTTCCCCAGACGACTTACATTTCAGTCGTCTGGCAAAAATTAAAATAATAATATTTTTTTTAAAGTAAACGACTTACAATTAAGTAGTCATAGGTTAGTTTTGCAATTGAAAAAAAAAACTTCAAGATTTAATTATACACAGACGACTTATAATTCAGTCGTCCACCAGACGACTTAATTGTAAGTCGTCCAGGATTTTTTTCCGAGATTCTGGTCAAACCTCGTAAATCCTGGACGACTTACATTTCAGTCGTCTCGTGGACGACTGAATTATAAGTCGTCTGTATATAATTAAATCTTGAAGTTTTTTTTTCAATTGCAAAACTAACCTATGACGACTTAACTGTAAGTCGTCTACTTTTAAAAAAATATTATTATTTTAATTTTCACTAGACGACTGAAATGTAAGTCGTCCAAAAAGTCAAACTTCTGAAATAATCCAGTCAAATGCAAAACTAACCTCTGACGACTGAAATGTAAGTCGTCTAGTTTTTTTGGAGTTTTTTTTTAACCAAACAATAGTAGACGACTTAACTTTCAGTCGTCCGAAATAACAGATTTCAAAGTCAATTGCAAAAATAACCTCTGCGTTGACCAGACGACATATAGTTTAGTCGTCTAGACAACTTAGATTGAAGTCGTCCGCGTCTTCTCCACTAGTTTTTAAGTCTTCTACGTTAGTTTTTGAATAACTTGTATTTTTATGAGTGATAAGTAACTTCAAGATATGTAAAACTCATATTTACAAAATATGTTCTCTCCCTTAGTTTTACTAAATTTGACTAAGTTTTTCAATGCAAACTTATAAAAAATATGATATGCTTTGACTAGTTACTATTGTTTGTTTCCATCTCTTACCAACATTCTTGTTTATTAAGATGAGAAAAAGGCTATTGGAGTTTATTATTGCATATGAGAGATCCAAAGATAAGAAAAAGGCTAGTGAAGTCTATTATTTCATTGATTTGTAAATGTGTAAACACATTGTTAGCACATTTAATACATCTTGGAAAACATTATTACTGATTTTACAAAAAATTCACAACTAAAAGAGTATACATGCAATTCATAAAACAGACCACAAACAAAACTATTATAGATCATTCATCTACAAAGACAAGCTTGGATTCCACTTGAGTAGACAAGACCAGACAACTTTAAGAAGTCCAGACGACTTCTAAGAAGTCCAGACGACATCCAGGAAGTTCAGACGACTTTGCCAGAAGACTTTTAGGAAGTTCAGACGACTTCCAGACGACTTTACAGGAAGTTCAGACGACTTTTAGGAAGTCCAGACGACTTCCAGACGACTTCCAGATGACTTCCAGACAACTAACAAGTAAGTCGTCCCAGAAGTCTTCCAGATCTGAAAAACCTGCATATTAAATCCAGATCTGAAAAACCTGCATATTCAAAAACGTTCAAATGGCTTAAAAACAGAAAAAATGAGTGGAAGATTAGATAAATCTACCTTTACAGAACACACAAAAATACATATCTAAAAATAATAGATCTACCTTTAAATTAGTGGAAGATGAGTACCAAATAATTAAAAACCTGCAAAAAAAAAAAGATTAGTAACAAAGACATGAGACAAAATTGAAAAATTCATATAAAGTTTGGTGTTTTCAAGTCAAAGAGATTAGAATGGGTTTGGAGAGTTTTAGTTTGGGAAAAAAGTAAGAACTTTATACAACAAGAAGTTACCAAATGAAGAAAAATCAGACATAAAAACTTACCAAAACGCTCAGAAAAATCCAGACGACTTCCTGGAAGTCCAGACGACTTTGTCAGAAGACTTCCAAGAAGTCCAGACGACTTCCAGACGACTAACAGGTAAGTCGTCCCAGAAGTCTTCCAGATCTGAAAAACCTGCACATCAAATCCAGATCTGAAAAACCTGCATATTCAAAAACGTTCAAATGACTTAAAAATAGAGAAAATGAGTGGAAGATTAGATAAATCTACATTTATAGAACACACAAAAATACATATCTAAAATTAATAGATCTACCTCTAAATTAGTGGAAGATGAGTACCATTTGATTAAAAACCTGCAAAAGAGATAGATTAGTAAGAAATACATGAGACAAAACTGAAAAATTCATATAAAGTTTGGTGTTTTCAAGTCAAAGAGATTAGAGAGAGGTTGGAGAGTTTTAGAATGATGAACATTACATTTTTGTTGCAGCCATTTGAGAGGAGGAGAGAGAATGTGTAAATTTTTCTTTATATAGGGAGACAAAAAATCCAATTAGATTAAATATTTTTGACTCAGACGACTTCCTGGACGACTTACATTTCAGTCGTCTGGTGAAGAAATTAAAACAGACGACTTACATGTAAGTCGTCCAGAAGAGTTTAATATTTTTAGCGGGAAATTAAATATTTTTAGCGAGAAACTAAAATAGAAGACTTTCCAGACGACTTACAAGTAAGTCGTCTGGACGACTGAAATATACGTCGTCCGGGTAAATTATTCAACAGACGATTGAAATATAAGTCGTCCACACCCTAAACATAACCCCTAAACTTAATTATCTAATTAAACACTTCATAAAACCAAATCAAACTTGAAAAGTGTTTACTATACACAGAAATAAACACATATAGGTGAAAACTAATTTTTGAAAAAAACATTTTAATTTTCCAAAATCTAACCCTAACAATACATACAATACTACAACATATGTTTGCCAAACTCCTAAACCAAAGTATTTCATGATTCACTACTTCCACTCATATATCTTCAAAACAAATCAATTTTATCATACCTTAATTTATATCAGTTAAAACTATTTATAATTAACTGATATATAAGTTTTGCATTTGATTCAAGTTTGGGTATAGGTTTGGAATTAAAATCAAGTTGTGGGTTAGTTTTGGCAAAAACCCCATAAATCAATGTATTGTCTAGGCGACATAAACATTTGAGTTTCCGTTAATATAGAGAATATTTAATTTCACTAATGTTTCTTATTTTAAACATGGCTTCATTGATTTATTTATATACTAGGTAATTATCCGTACGCATGAGTAAAATTTATACTTTTAATAATAGTCGTTAAATACAAATTTTGATCGTTCAACCATCATGTTATAAGTCTCCAAACGTACAGTCATGGACCGTCAATATGAGGTTGATGAGTAGGGTCATGTTTGTTGATATTTTGTTTTTTTTAACGTATTTAATTTATCAGGCTTCAATGATATCATTCGGATGTTATAATTCACCATCTCACTTCGATATGAAGAATTGTATTTATGAAATAATATGATCAACTAACATTTGAGATCCGCGCTTGGGCGGTATGAATATTAATTATGTATACAAATTATTTATACACAATATTATTTATTTTGTATTTAGTTACATATCATGTAATATTAAATATCTCTTATATATTAATTGAGAAACAATACAACATTATTTTATAGTCACGTGTCACCATAAGAATGAAGTTCAGAATTTTTAGAGAAATAAATTGGTCCATCTTAACTTATATTATACATTTTATTAAACAAACTATTAAATTGATAAATACTGTACAAAAGAATATTCTCGAACTTTCCTTAAATAAAAGCTACGGAATTGCCTAATATGATTAACATATATATGATAATTAATGACTATGAATAATAAATTTTTGCTAATATTTTTTGTATCTTAGCTCTTTTTTGTTTAATTTTATATTATTAAAAGATATTAAACAACTACATTAACCATATAATAAAAAATTAAAAAAATTTATATGTTATATTTTGAATTTTCAAAATGACAATAAATTATTAAAAACTTTAAATGTTTCACACTAAAATTTTATGATCAATGGTTTAATTTGTTTTTGGTAATAACAAGATAAAAAATGATCATAAATCGTATGAATATGAAGTTTCATTTACTAGACATTCATATTATATAATAATATAGTTTAAAATTAAACTATATAACATAGAATAATACCTAATATGATAATTTCTAAATTTGTATTGAAAATATATTGAAACATTAATATTTTAAGTTTGAAATTCACATTAAAAAATTGCGTATTAGAAATTTTTTTTGTTTATCATATGAATATGAATTCTCAATAATAAATATTTATATTAAAATATATTGTATATCTATGTCCATGTCATTGAAATTTAGTTATATACCATATAAAATAAATAAAATGATTGTTTTGATTTATTTACCAAAAAAGTATTGTAAATAAACAAGATGTACTATTTTGATTTATGTATTTACTCTAATTTAGTTATATACATAATACGTAAATGAATACAAGTAAATAATAATAGATAAAAATTAGTTTTATATATAACATTCATTCCGCGCAATTGCGCGGGTCTTAAGTTAGTATTGATTAATTGAGAAGCGAGTAAATATTAATATGAATATTTATTAATTGATGCTTCCTACTCAATGCAAAATTTAAAATTAACATGTTTATGTATTTGTATAACAAAAATATTATTTTTATTAATATGAATATTTATTAATTGATGCTTCCTACTCAATGCAAATTTTAAAATTAACATGTTTATGTATTTGTATATGATATAGATTTTAATCTGAACCATATTGAAATATATATATATATATATATATATATATATATATATATTTACTCTGAATATATATTACATAATATTTCATATTTATATAATTTTATGATCATTTGTATCTTGTTATATAAAAAAGTTAAATCACTGATCACCAAAATTTCATTGTGGAATTTTAATAGTTTCAGTAATTTATAATCGTTTTAAAAAATTCAAAATGTAGCATATAATAAAAAAAAAATTTATTATACAATTAATATAATTAATTAATTTTTAAGAATATAAAATTCAATAAAATGATAGAAGATTGAAAACTTATTATCAAATATTAATTATTCAAAATCATTAATTGTCATATATTTGTTAACCATATTAGATAATTCCGTAGCTTTTATTTAAGGAAATAATTGAGAATATTCTTCTATACACTATTAATTAATTTGATAGTTAGTTTAATAAAAAAATATAATGTAAGGTGTGATGGACCAACCTATTTCTCTAAAGATTCTAAGAGTTAATATAGTGAAGACAAAGAATATGTTGTAATGCTCCATGATTAATATACAAGAAATGATGCATGGTTATATACTATCCTTTTTGTAATAATATAAATCTAAATATTAAATTATCCAGGTTTGTAAACATAAATTAACATTTCATAAAATATGATATAGATTACATTGTAAGTGAAAATAAAATGAGGATATTAGAACAAAACATCCCCCTATACATTAAAAGAGAAGTCACTTTAGTGATTTCTGCTGACGTGGCAATCACATAGAGCTTCTCGGGAAAATTCTTGTAATTATATTGGTTGATTTTTTGGAATTTTTCTTTTTCATTTTTTTATTCACTCGCCTCTGCGGAGTGGAAAACGCCGTCGTATCTCATGAAGTTTCTTTTTCTTCTTTTTTTTTCAATCGCGTATCAATTGAAGGGGATATGGTTTCAAACCAATGAAGACAGTCCGACCAGATGAGTTTGCTTCTCCACACTTTGAAGACTCAATCAGTTCCATCGCGTCAAGAAGCGACGACCAGATGATTTTCCTTCTCTCCACCATCGATCATATCGACGAGGTGAAGTTTGTCGATACTCTCGGAATATACAGATTTTTTGGTTTCTCTGATTGGATTCGACTTTTAAGCTATGAGGTGAAGATATTTTGGTTTCTCTTATTGGATTCGACTTTTAAGCTATGATACAAAGATTTTTTGGTTTTTCTGATTGGATTCGACATATGTTAAGCTATAAACTACGATCTGCTTATTAACATTTTGAATCTTTGTATCTAATTGACTGATTAACCTTCAGAGATCGAAAGGTTGAAGAAGCTACATACATAATCGTTAAACAACTTCATTGACCAGGTATTATTAACTTCTTGAAGTTTTTCTACCTATCTGTTTCTTGCTGTTGAGGTCTTGATTCTCTTAAACAATAACATTCAGCTTGAGCATCGAACTAATTGCCACGTCCAGAGAAGTATTTCGCAGACTGTCTACTGATGGAACAAGAAGAGAAAACTGACATTTACAACAAACTTGGATTCGACTTCAGTCTCTGAAGAAGGACTGTAAGATTATCTTCTCCTTAATAACTCAACAAGCATTTAGACAGTCCTCTCTTGAGATTTTCAAGTTTGATTTTCGGTTTCATTAGCACGATTTAGAGCTTCACATGACTAATTTAGTCAGTCTGTTGCATCGCTAATTGCATCACGATTTAGAGCTTCACATTACTAATTTAGTCAGTCGGTTTCATTAGCACGGTTTTCGGTCTGTTGATTTCGGATTTTCAAGTTTGGTTTTCGGTAATATTTGGGTCCTATCTTCATAATTAGCTTTAATTATCTTAGGAGAGAAAAAATGTCTTTAGCCTATTTAGAAAAGCCCAAATATATTGTCGATTTAGTTAAGCCCATATATTTATTCGCTTGGGGGATACTAATTAGATATTTAGTTTAGACTTGCGCAAGATTGTTAACTAATACAAATAATATTATTAACTTTCCTTATTATTCAAACCAATTGCTTGCACCGGTTGATATCATATTTATTACATTACTTGCGCAAGTTAAAATTATATCATATGCAAATCACTTTTTGACAATACACATTTAATATATTTCTTTAAACGATTTCATTCTTTATTAGGAGTCATTAATATGATAAATAAATCGCCTTTATATATATAGGAGACACCCGAATGCTTAAAATACAAACATTCAGCTCTTACAAGAACAATGGTATTGTGCGGGTTAGATATACACACATTTTAGTTAGGTAGATCGTCATGGAAATCGTCTGTGACGTTTATTTATTTTTGTTTTCAGGTTCAAATTAATTGCTCAGGTTAAGGACGACAGCGGTGAAGCTAATTTTCTTTTGTTTGATGCTAATGCTCAACAAATTGTGCGTCATTCTGCCGCTGAACTCTATGACGAGGTACTTTTAGTAATTCTTATTTACATCAATTAACACCATAAAGTCTTTTATTGTGTTATCTCTATGTAATTGTAGAATGAAGATGAAGACTTCTTACCAGAAGCAGTTAGCGATCTCTTTGGTAAGAGAGTCCTTTTTGAGATTTCAGTTGATGCTGATAACATCAAAGGAAAGAGCTCTGAGTATGTGGTTCGATTGGCTACTGATGACCGTGAAATGGTTGAGGAATTTGCTGATTTGCCTCCTAAACCGGTATTGCACTGCTTATAATTGCGAATAATTTGATTGTTACATTACCATAATATTGATTCGATTATATCTGTATCTTGCAGGTCCTAATGTTGGAGTCCGCAGATGATATTTCCTCTGGTTCTGGTGGTTTTACAGCAACTCCTTTGTCCAAAAGAAAAAGCGAACAAGATGAAGACAGTTACCTTGAGGATCAACACTCCGTTAACAAGAAACTCTCTCAAAAGAAACTCAAGGGCGAGTGATCTGTCTCTTTTTTTTAAAGATGTCCTTTCTATTGTTATGGCTGTGTTTTTGCATCATTTTTTTTAATTTGGTCTAAGTACCTTTGTCTTTGGTTTTGTTTAAGATTTGGTCTAACTACCTTTGTTTTTTGCTTTTGTTTGGATTAAAACTTTTAAAAGTTCCAATCTAAACCAGATCCCCATTTCTTTGGTTTTGGCTCTGACATTTTAAGATTGTATTTATGCCAATCGGTAACGTTTAAGAATTATTACATTCGTAAAATGATTATCGAACCGATACCCCCTTTGTTAGGCTTATATTGGCATAAATACAATCTCAGCCCATTTGAAATACCGAATAACAAAAAAATGTAACCGAACTTTTACTAATCTTAAAATGAATGTTATCTACAAAACAAGTTTTTCAGAATATTCCGTAGTCACGGTATGTAATTTTAATCTACTTTCTTTTCAAATACAAATTTTTAAGTATATAAACTATTACAATTATTTATTTTTTGTATTTTTCAGATGGGTAGTGATGAGTTAGGAGACTGATTGTATTCAGGAGCATCCCGTTTTCTGACTATTTTGATGACTGTATGTCAATTTAATATTATTTCATGTTAAGTTTTATTTAGAAACTTATAAATCTATCAAATAATGTTAACCCGTCAAATTACTTACAAAATTTATTTAATTTTTTGCAGGTTTCTAATTGATTTTGCTTTATTTTTCGACAATTGTACTTCATAATTTATATTGTTTATGGATAATATTTTGATTTTGATTTTTATTATATTTTCTTTTAATATGTCTACATAAATGTTTTTTTATTATTAATGGAAAAATAATATTATTCACCAACATTAAAGAATTACGACACATATACAATACATTTCTAATTAATGATAATATAAAATCTGATACTTTTAAAACTATACACTATTTATTCCATATTTTGAATGAAAGTTTCTTCGTAAACATACAAATTATTTTGGGACGTTGCAATTATACGTACACACAATATCTGCCTCTTCATACTGAAGTTACTTTGTTTCTTCTCGTCCATTTCAAATATTGAGTACCAGCTTTTTTCTATGGCTGATGAATTCTCCCAAAGACGGTGGTATTATATTATAAAATTCGTTACTTATAAACTATATAAGATTTAGTCCATATTTTGAATTTTTTTATGCCCGCACAGGATACGGACTGGTCACCTAGTATCAAATACAAACATTCGCAAAAATGATTAAGAAATTCCTCAATTTTATGATGAGTTTGTCAAACTTGAATGTAAAGTGTAAATTATTGAACTTTATGATGAGTTGGATTTTAAACACAGAGGAATCAGCAACCACGTAAGCATTGGTGCTGACTCAGCATCCACATAAGCAAAAACAATATATGTTTTTGACTGAAACCATCGTCGTCGCCTCGTTTGACTAGCCAAAAAAAAAAAAAATCAGACGGTGGCGATGGTTGAATGGGAGAGAACGAAGCACACGTGTCTCAGACTCGTACTCTCCGGCACCGATCCGATATTCGTCAAAGGCACTTGGCATCCCTCTCGGTTCGATATCTCCATCACCGATGGCTCCTCCTCTTGGCTTTGCAACGGTACAAATCCACACGATTCGAATCTGTTTTTTTTTTTTTTTCTTCCTATGAACTGAATGTTTTTATTCTTCTCGGTTTGATCGGAATTGAAGCGACGGAGGAGGAGGTGGCGGAGCGGGCGGCGCAGTGGGACCAGCCGGTGTCGGAGTATCTCCAGCTCGCCGAGCAGTACTTAGGGTTTCAGCAGCCTAACTCGATCTACAGCTTCTCCGACGCTCTTGAGGGATCTAAACGGGTCAGTTCGATATGCTCTCTAGTGATGATAATGATTTTGCTGAAGGAATGGTATCTGGTTACAGCTGTCTTGGACGTTTGAGAAGGAAGGGACTAAACTGGAGTGGAGGTGGAAATGTAAACCATCACATGAGAACAAGAAGATCACTGTTGGGATCTTGAATTTTCTTATGGAGGCTAACATAAGGCTAAGTGTATGTTCTTTGACTTTCTTGGGAATGAATATTATGAATTGGACCTTAAGTCCTTTGGTCTATGTTTATTCTGATTGATAAAATACTCCACAGGAAGAAGTTGTGAACAAGACAAGATCTTTTGAGAAGATGGAAAGTGAAGCTGAGAAATGCCTAGCGCAAGGTGAAAGACTCTGCAGTGAAAAAATGGAGTTTGAGGATGCAACTTATTCAAAGGCATGTGTACTACTATCATTCTTCATTGCTTAAACGAGAGATGTCTTTGTGGAAAGTATGTTGTCGTGTTTTTGCACTGATCTCACTCTCTCTTTTTTTTGTCATTGTAGTTCATTTCTGTGTTAAATGCAAAGAAGGCAAAACTCAGAGCACTAAGGGACAAAGAAGTTTCAGGGAAAGAAGTTGCAGAGGAAGAGGAAGAGTCCACGGATAAAGGTGAAAGCTCTGAGAGTGGAAGAAGCGACAATGAGCATAGTGAAGAAGAAGCCTCAAAGAAGGCAGCAACAACAAGCAGCAGAGGCCGTGGCAGGAAGAGAGCTGCACGCAGTTGAGAAGTTAATAGCTATGACAAGATGTGTGTCTTCACTTCACACAAACAAAAGTAGCTCATGTTATGTCGAAACATCATCGTAGGTGCACGTTGATCCCATCTCTCACGTTTTCCTCAAATTTTGTACTCCGCTAACGTGTTCTCGTCTCGTCTCGTCAAGTGTTGTTTGTCTTTGTAAAGTTGTAATGGTCTCACCGTTGTGTTATATGGTTT
The DNA here is from genome assembly GCF_020379485.1 of Brassica napus. NCBI lineage: Eukaryota > Viridiplantae > Streptophyta > Magnoliopsida > Brassicales > Brassicaceae > Brassica > Brassica napus. The sequence continues at coordinate 22,190,168 of NC_063434.1, read as the reverse complement.
TATGTTGACTGACAATGTTTCTTAGTTATCATTCTTCAGCAAAATCTAGAAAATCATGTTTTAGTGTTTTGCATCAAATCCCAATTATAGCCATCAGTCCATGTAATGTATCTTTGATTGAGTATATTTATATATGGTTTTTCGGAAGATTTGAATGTTACTATACAGCATATGACATACAATATAAACTAGGTGATTTCCGTGCATGAACACGGATATAAACATTTACAAAACAATAAAATTATTATAATTGATTAACTTTGTATTTCTAATTATTGATAAGTTTAAATTATTTTTTAGTTTGTATATTAGAAAAAAAAATATAACACTGTTTTAAACTACGTCATTACGTTATCTTAATTAAATATATGATGTTGGGTATAATGATTTGGATCGATTAAGTTATTTTTGGTATGTTGAGTTGTATATTTTTTCAGTTGAATTTTAATTATACTAAATCAGATTATATATAATTTAGTTTACATTCTAAGATTTGTAAATATGTATTTTTAAATTGATATATTTTGTTTTGGCTTAAATTTATGAGAAAAACTTTAAGCGTTGATCAGAAGTTGTATAAGTGAATCAAATTTGAAATCTTTTAAAAACACGTGGATCATTAGAGTTTTAGAATGTAATAGCAACCTAATTAATTTTATCAAATACCACATTCATAAGAAAACAATTTCTAATGGAATCGGATTTGAGATAATTACTTGTTTATTTTTATAGATATTGAAACATTCACATAGTATTAGGCTTGAGAATCTGTAATTATGAAAAAAAATTGTACCCGTCATATTCTCCGTCATATGGCTGGAAGAGTATTATATCTGATAGATCTCTGGTTAGCAAAAAAACTAATTAAAAAGGTGGGAACAGGGTCATCCATATCCGTATGGAATGACCCATAGCTTCCAACTACTCGCCCGAGACCAGCAAACAAAATTCAACAAAACAGTTACCCGAACCTTACAGTGGACACTCTCATGAACTCAGACTCACGAACGTGGAATTCTCAGGTGATTCGAAGTTTGGTGGACCCACAAGATGTGAACATTATCAAAAAAATACCATTGAGTAAGACTCAGGTGGTGGATAGGAATCAATGGTATTTAACTAATAATGGAAAATACACAGTAAAGTCGGGATATCAAGTAGAACGAGTTTATTCAGACAGGGATAAATCATTAGTATTTTTTGGACCCAATGTGGATATATTGAAAGCATTTTGTTGGAAGGTACGATGTCCACCAAAAATGAAACATTTCTTATGGCAATTGATCTCAGGATGTATAGCGGTAAAGAAAAATCTGAAAGCGAGAGGGATGCAAGAGGACATATCTTGTGATAGATGTGGCACCCTAGAAGAATCAACAAATCATGTATTTTTTGAATGTCCACCAGCGAGACAAGTTTGGGCACTTTTCAAGATACCATCAAACCCGGCTAACTTTCCTACTGATTCTCTCTTCACAAATATGGATCACCTTTTTTGGAGAGTACTTCCACGGATGGATGATCATCATTTTGCATGGATTTTATGGTATATTTGGTAAGAGAGAAACAACAAAATGTTTAGTAATATTGACATTGATCCCGGTGAAACGCAAAGAATAGTAGAAACAGAGTTCACACTTTGGACTGAAGCACGCCTACTGAACACACAACGGGCAGCACAGTCAGTAGAGGTAAGGAATTTACAATCTATTCAGGGGAGATGATGTTTCACAGATGGTTCATGGAAAGATAAGAATATTTACTCATGATAGTACCCTTAAGGGGTTCGATGGTCTGATGGGAGCAAGAAATGTTAGGGCATCTTTATCATTTCTCCACGTGGAGATAGAGGCAATAATATGGACGATGGAGTGTATGAGGAATCTGCATCAATTTCAGGTCACATTTGCTACGGATTGTTCCCAACTGGTGAAGATGGTTTCAAAACCAGGAGATGGTTTGGAACTAGAAGAATGACCAGCATTTGAAGTTATCTGGAAGACATAAAGTTTTCGAAGATAAGTTTCAGCAGCTCAGAAATCATTCATGTATCTCGAACGGCGAATTCAAGGACGGATAGTTTAACACGCAGTTCCAAAAAACAACCGTCTTTTGTCATTCACATGGATGTAGAGCTACCAGTTTAGTTCACAGAGTCAGTATGAGTCTGTATTTGATGACAAAAAAAAAAAATTGTACGAAATTATAAGAGAAAATGTTTCACATAAGAGATTGAATAATTATCCAAAAAGTAAATATTATTTTAGAAAATTTATAATTAAGAAAAAACTAATTTCTTTAGTGGATTAAAAGTAAATACTGATTTGGTAACTAAATTGATTTTTTCTTATGAAAAAAAGTTATTATGTTTAAAATGAAAAATATTTAACTAACATTATTAACAATCGTAGAAAACGTTATTAAATTGGGATTTATATAAAAGGAAATCTCTTATTGTCAAATTACATTTTAAGTATAACAAACTGCTACGTATTTTTACTTTTAAGATATTTCCTTTTTGATACTAAATTTCTTTATGATATTGATATGATTATATATATGTACATATATATATTAAAATGAAAATAAAAATAATTTATAAATACTTTTTAAAAATATAATTATTTTCGTTTTTACATAAGAAAAAAATTATTAATAAAAACTAAAATATAAATTTTGATAATAACAATTACAAAATAATATTAATTCATTAAGGTTAATAACGTAATAAGCCATCGTGAGAATTACGTGAGCGCGACACATAGAAAACTGATTTTTTAAATAATGACAATAATAACTATAATCTTTACAATAATAACTATAATCTTAAATAATAACAATAATAACTATAATAAGGTAAGTTCACAAAATAATCTTGATTTTTAAAGTAAAGAAATAATATTTCCTTTTAAAAAAGTACTCTTAAACAACATAATATATATTTTAAAAGTATTAAGCTTTTATTTAAATCAATCTATTCTAACACTATCACAAAACAATTTAAATAACATAAACTGAGATATCTTTAATGAATAAATTTTAATTTAATCTTTATTTTTATGTTCCCTTTTATATTTTTTAAATAACATATATGATAAAGAAAATATTTATAAAACTTAAAATGAAAATATTTTTTTATATATATAATGTGATTTCATAAAAAGGAAAGTAAATAATCTTGATATTAAAGTAAAGATTTAATCTTCCTTTTTAGAATGTATATGTTATATTCTTATGAAATTTTGTACCTATTATCACTTTATTTTTGAAAATTAACATATACCAAATTACTAAGTTCTATAAAATTAACATAGTCATGTGGCTATTTACAACTAGCCAATTCATAAATATATATACACATCTAAGATGAAAACCAAACTAATGCAATGAATACAATAACTATGATTTGGTTGAATTGTATTAGAAATAGTTATACTTAAATTTGATGGAATATCTATATATATATATATATATATATATAAATATGTTTGACTCCCTCCTGTGATGCCACGTCATCAAGTCGTGCGTTATGGGAGTGACACGTGTTCCATTTTATATTTGGAACCAAAATAAAATAAAAATCTGCCGGGGGTAATTGAACCCAACACCTCCAGCTCTGGTAATTTCTCTTAGAACCACTAGGCTAAAGTCACTTTTTATAAATATGTGGTCGCGAAAATACTTATTATCGTGTTGGCTGGAAGTCCATGCTTCTTCTGCTTGTGGCCAGGGCCGGCATTGAACTGGCGTCAAGATGAAGATCGTGAAGTTAAAAACTTTGCTCCAAACAGTTTTGCAATGTTTCCAACCTTTATAACTTGATGCATATAATATATATCAAAATACATTTGTTGTACACGTTTATATTTGTTTTGCTTTTAAAAGAAGGTATTGTAGTTATAAATATTTTGTGCCAGTGAAATAATGGTTCAAAAACCTCTATACATATGTCATTTTAAAATAACACCCAACTTCTATATATAGATACATATGTCCATGTTATATTCTAGACTAAATATTTTCTCTTTTAAAAATATAGAAACCAGTTTTTTGTTAGTCTACAAGAAAATGTTGTAGAGCAAGTATGCATTATACAAAATAATATATATTTAAAATCCATACGCAAAAACATAAAAGTTGATATAGGCCTCTTTCTGACACATGCAGACTCCACTATGAATAAGAATTAAAAAAAAACAGTATTGTCATCAAACTTTATCACAAATCCACATTTGTACGTCTATAATTATGAGTTGGACAATTAGTTAATTTGATACAATACCAAAGCAAGAATAATCGAAAAAACAACTATACCACCGCATACTAATAAGTAACACATAACAGATAACCAAATTCTTGAATCTTAAAACAAATTTCAACTCGAGCATTTAGTGAATATCAAATTAACTAATATCCCGCCCGTAGGGCGGACCGACCCTAGTATGTAATACAATATACCCACAAATGAGTAACTAGACAAATCCAAATTTTTTTATACAAAGTCAAGCAATGTATAAAAACTTAAATATAAATTTTGATAAAAACAATTAAAAATAATATTAATTCATTAAGGTTAATAATGTAATAAACCATCGTCAGAATTAACATGAGCGCAATACATAGGAAATTGATTTCTTAAATAATGTTATAGAGATTCTATAAATTAATATTTAATAAATTTATGCACATTAAATTAATAATTATTTTTGGCCACGAGTTAGACCGGTTTAAAATATGACACAAATCGATAAGATAACAATACAATTAACTATTTTATATAAAACATATATGTGGAAAATAAAATGTAAAAAATTATAAATTAAAAAAGTACCTTAGTACCAAGATTCTTAATTTATAGATTTTTACTTTTATGTTTCTTTTATTTTACGATTTTTTTATTTGTAGAGGATTTGCAAATATGTTAGATTGTCTTTTTGACTCAAGTTTTGAAAATAGGAAACTGATATATAAATGTAAAATTAGGTCTATCTCGGTTGTAGCTTGCTTTCGCTCTCCATCTCTCGTCCTTATATTATCAAGAGACTTTTGACTTGTAGAGTTAATTAATCACAGGTAGCTATGCAGTGGAGTAGCCTTCCAGAGGATTTGGTAGAGGATATACTCTCTAGGGTTTCTGCTACACCTTTGGTACGACTCCGAGAAACATCGAAACAATGGAACGCTATATTGAAAAGTGGGAGCTTCGCTATGATGCACGCTGCTCATGCACCAAAGGAGGAGTCTCTGATGATCACGTTGATTGATCATAGGGTTTGCTTAGTAAAGATCAACCTCCATGATCCATCTGTTAAGGTTGCACCGCATGCATTATACCTGAAAGATCCTCTTTCTGATTCTTCCAAAGAAGTCGACATACGTAAAGTTTTTCACTGCGATGGCTTATTGTTATGCAGCACAAAGGACAAGAGGCTCGTGGTTTGGAATCCATGTTCAGGGGAAACCAAGTGGGTTAAACCTAGAGACACCTACAAGAAAAGCGACTACTATGCTCTTGGTTACGACAACAAATCCTCCAGCAAGCAATACAAAATTTTGAGAATGGATCGCACAGATCTCCCCCTCAACAACGTGTACGAGGTTTATGACTTCACCACTAATTTGTGGCGTGTTCTTGGTGTGGCAACTGATTGGTTTTTAGCAAAATATCGTGGCGGCATATCTGTGAAGGGAAATACTTATTGGGTTGCTACTCAAGCAGTAGAAAAGCCAAACCATGATTTCATACTTAGCTTTGATTTTTCAACAGAGATGTTTCAAAGTCTGTCTCTTCCTTATCCTTTTCGGTATGGTATATCGGCTTTATCAGTGGTCAGAGAAGAGCAACTTTGTCTCTTAGGTGCTCACCCTGACATATATTTTTGGAATGGGGGCATACCTTTATCATGTTTACAAGTATGGGTGATAACTAGTACTGGATCATGGAACAAGTCCCAAACAGTGTATAACACAAGGAGATATCCGTCTTCTAAGGGGATGAGTTTTTTGGCAGATGAGCAGAACAAAGTTGTAGTGTTTTTAAACACCAACAACACGTTACACGTTATGCGACAAAATAAACACATACTAGAGAAACATCTTGGTGGAAATTCCTCACTTCTTCTGAATTATGTACCAAGTTTGGCACAAATCCAACATGCTACACTTCCTGGAGGACGCAAAAGGAAAGCACCAAGTACCTGACTTGTAATTGTCACACTAATCTATCAGTTGTGTCTCTTTTCCTTGTGTATTTAAAAAAATGAATTTAAGGTTTAAGATAATAGTGCACCTGACATAATGATTATTATGTTGAGATATAAACATCTTTGACTACGATGACAAGATGACTCTTTATACTAAGATGACACTAATCTTATCTAGTTCAGATGTTTTTTTTCTTTTTGGGTCTTTTCATGCATGACAAGATAACTCTTTATACTATTACTAGGTCTTGCTTATCTAGTTTTTTTTCGATATACAAGAACATGTTTTAAAACGTGATGTTATGTAAGCATATATAATATTAGTTAGGCAGAAAGAAAAGTATAATACGTTTCTTCCAGAATTGAATAAAGTTGTCAATCCTAAGAAACATATCTCAAAGATATAAGTTCTGATTCATCATGTCCATTGCCAAAACATAGCCTTTTTCTTTTTCCCAAACCTCCTGTTTGATTCAGGGTTTTTAAAACAGAGACTCTGTTTTCTTCTCTGTTTCTCCCCTGTTTATCTCCTCTGTATCTTACAAAAACCAACCATCTATAATACTAAATCACAAACATATATACAAACTCATTCGGAGATACATGGACTGATGGTTATAAATTTTATTTAATGTAAAACATGATTTTCAAGATTTTGTTAAAGACCGATAACTAAGAAACATAGACAGTCAGCATAAACCATATAACACAATGCATTCTTTGTTTTTGTAATGGTATCTTTGTCGTCACTAGAAGCAGGAGAAGACCCACAATAATGAAATGGATAGTGATTGGACGTGTCTTCGCATAAACAAATGTAGTTCATGGCAAAATTATGTCGAAACAAACCTAAACACATCATGGGTGCACGTTTATCTTGTTCACGTCAAGTATTAGTTTTTTTTTTCCCCCAAATTGAAATCATATATATATTAACTTGGTTCCATACAACAAGACAGTCAAGCAACACAGCTTGCTTCACAACCACTACAAAAAATGGGTTAGAAAGACTAATCCAACTACACATCAACGCCTACAAAGGCGGATACCAAAAAATCAGCAAACTAATTAGTTAACACCAGATGCACTTCTGTCATTCGCATAGAGATGATCCAACCATCTTGGATGACCAGCAGCTACATAAGACTGAGTGAGACCTAAGTTCCTCACGTCAAGTATTAGTCTTTGTAGTTTCATATTTTATTTTTGTGGTTTTTTTTCTAAGAAACATTGCCGGTTTTATAAGTTGTCATGGTATCACCATTATGTTATATGGTTTATGTTGACTATGTTTCTTAGAACGGAGGGTATATTTCTCTTTAAAAATATAATTTTTCAAAATGAAACCCTTCTGATTCAAGTGAGAGACAGGAAATTACTATCAGTTAAAAGTATCCATCAATTTTCTCCTCTAAGATAAGATAAGATACTTGGATGAACTATACTTCCATCTGTGTATTCATGAGTCAACTAATTAATACTTAAATTGATTATATGCGTATATTTTCATTTATAAATTTGATTAAGTATTGTTTGGGAATTAGAAGAAGATGCAGAGTCTCTGTTTATGGAAAGAAATAGAGGAGACAACTAGAGGAGAAACAGAAAACAAAACAGTTGCAGAGTCTCTGTTTGAAGATCCTGAGTGAAACATAAGGTTTAGGGAAATTCTGTAGAACAATTTGTCATGAGTGACTTTTGTAAAGCCAAACTCTTGTGGAAATATAAAATCGGCCAAAATGTTAAGACTTACTGTTGCAGCGTGCTATGCAAGTTACCATAAGGATTCTGCTTGACAAATGGTGTAAAGAGGCTCGTATTTTAGAGAAGCCAACAACAAGACTCTTGTAGAACTTATGAATTGATGATTTTCATTACACGTATACAAGAGTTTACATATGCATTACAAGAGAACTTTGGAAAAGATCGTATAACTCAAGATAACCATAAATCTGTACGAATGATTTTCTTTAACACTGGATCACTATCTATAATAATTATATATGTCTATCCAATATTTCCCCTAAAAATTGACGTGTTTTTTAGTCAGGCGAATCTTCATCTCCTGCCAACTTTTATATAAGTAAATAGATTTATATTTGATTGGATCAATCCGGTTTACTTCATCTGCAGGTTTTGCCCGGTCTCTCTTCGTTATTGATGTTTTTGTTCACTATAACTTGGTTAACGGTCTTGAAATCATCGTTTTCTTTCTTTAACTCGTGGCATTGTACCTCTATCTCTTACAAGAAACATACTAATGACAGTCTACGCAAAAGCTTTTATATAATGTTAGTTGCAATATTGCTCTTAATCTTAAACCTTAAATTCATTTAGAAAAACACACACACAAGGAAAAAAAAAAGACAATTGGATAGATTCGTGTCACAAATACCCTTTCACGTGCTTGGTGCTTTCCTTTTGCGTCCTCCAGGAAGTGTAGCTTCTTGAATTTGAGCCAAACTTGGTACATAATTCAGAAGAACAGAGGATTTTCCACCAAGATGTTTCTCTAGTATGTGTTTATTTTGTCGCATAACGTGTAAAATGCTTTTGGTGTTTAAAAACACTACAACTTGGTTCTGCTCGTCTGCCAAAAAACTCATCCCCTTAGAAAACGGATAACTAGTTGTATTATACAATGCTAGGAACTTGTTCCATGATCCAGTACTAGTTATCACCCATACTTGTAAATCTGAAAAACTTGCACCATCATCCATATAAAGCATGTGACGTTTAGCACCTAAGAGACAAAGTTGCTCTTCTCTCACCACTGATAAAGACGATATACCATACGGAAAAGGATGAGGAAGAGACAGATTTTGGAACATCTCGGTTGAAAAATCAAAGCTTAGTATGAAATCATGGTATGGCTTCTCTGCTGCTTGAGTAGCAACCCAATAAGTATTTCCCTTCACAGATATGCCACCACGATATTTTGCTAAAAACCAATCAGTAGCCACACCAAGAACACGCCACGAATTAGAGGTGAAGTCATAAATCTCGTACACGTTCTTATTTGGTCTATCTTGACGATCCAACCTCAAGATTTTGTATTGCTTGCTGGAGGATTTGTTGTCATAACCGAGAGCATAGTAGTCGGTTTTCTTGTAGCTGTCTCTAGGTTTAACCCACTTGGTTTCCCCTGAACATGGATTCCAAACCACGAGTCTCTTGTCCTTTGTGGTGCATAACAATAAGCCATCGCAGTGAAAAACGTTACTTATGTCGACTTCCTTGGAAGAATCAGAAAGAGGATCTTTCAGGTATAATGCATGAGGTGCAACCTTAACAGATGGATCATGGACGTTGATCTTTACTAAGCAAACCCTATGATCAATCAACGTGATCATCAGAGACTCCTCCTTTGGTGCATGAGCAGCGTGCATCTTAGCGAAGTTCCCACTTTTCAATTTAGTGTTCCATTGTTTCGATGTTTCTCGGAGTCGTACCAAAGGTATAGCAGAAACCCTAGAGAGTATATCCTCAACCAAATCCCCCGGAAGGCTTCTCCAATGCATAGCTACTTGTGATTAATTAACTCTACAAATCAAAAATCTCTTAATAGTATAAGAAGGGAGATGGAGCGAGAAAGCAAGCTACAACCGAGAAAGACCTAATTTTTCCTTTTATGTATATCGGTTTCCTATTTTCAAAACTTGTGTAAAAAAGACAATATAACATATTTGCACCAAGAAGTACTCTACAAATCAAAAATAAAAATTAAATAAAAGAAGAATATATCATAGTAAATATTCAAGTTTTCGAATAATCATATATAAATATATGCACTGATACACATACACAAAAAACATGTTCATGTTTATTCTTGTTTGAAAAGAAGTGGTTTTACCTCTTTGCCTATAACCCAAACATTGTAAATAGTCCTTGTCAACGTGAATTGAATCCATGTGGCAGTAGTTACAGCCGTAACCCCTTTACTACTGGCCAACTTGATGTTGGTACCATATTCATGAACATAAGCAGCGACCAGACGGATCTTTGTCGTAACTAGAAGCCACAATAATGAACTGGATATAGCAGCCACAACAGGTATCGACCTAATGTGTCTTGTGGACTGGTGATCGGACATGTCTTCACAGTTAACTTCATACAAACAAACGTAGTTCATGGCAAAATTATGTCGAAACAAAACTAAAAACAAGATAGGCGTCATATTTTGTACTCTGCTAACTAGTTCACGTCAAGATTAGTCTCCTGTTTTGAGGGTTTTTTCTACGAGACATTGTCGATTGTATAAGTTGTAATGGTATCACCATTGTGTTTTATGATTTATGTTGGAATCCACAAATTGTTAAAAACCAGTTTGTCAAATAAGAGCCGACTTTGCTTGGGTTGTACTGTTTGCGGGCTCTATTGACACGTGGCGGCCCGCGATTAGTTTATTTTTAATTTTTTTTTAAATCAGACAAAAACAAGAAAAATAATAACCATAAATGAAGTTTTAACGTTAATCATACTCTTAGTAATTGGTCAAATGATCAAGATTTTTTGTTGTTTTAATTATTATTATTTTTGTTATGACCTGCATATTTAAGTAACTACGTTTTTGGACAGGTGTTGAAGTGCGTGGTGCTTCTAGAAAATCTGTATGTACTTATAAGAATATTGATATCAAGTCTATATATAAGAGATTAATCAAGGATCATAACGGTTAGTCTGATCTTGAAAGGCATCAGATAATCTGCTCTGAAAAAGTATGCAACTTTGTCCATTTTATATGATGACTGATGAGTCTTGCTGGAGCCAAATCGGCATCACTCTTGGTTTTGCATCTTTACAAGCTTGATGACGAGAGGAAGAAGGTTGTTATATGTAGAGTGAAACGCTTTGTCCTTTCCCATATGATATCACTCAATATGAGCTCAAGAGACATACAAGTAAGCATTTAGGTTTGGTTTGGCATACAACAATCTGGTATCTTCTTTTTCCCTAACATCTCTTGGGGTTTCAATTTGTTTTTGCTTTTGATATGAAAAGATGCGGAGATAGTGTGGTTCTAAGGAAGAGGCGATGAACTTTGTCAAGAGTCAACTAAATATCTCCAAGGCTATGAAAAACAATACGAAACTTAGCCAAGGGAGATATAGACATTAAATTCTTTTCTTATGAATTGGGCAAACTACTTAGCAAATGTTAATATCGAATATAAGCGACATATGTAAAGGAAATCAGCAGAGAAGGAAGAAACACAAGTCCAATATACTGAAACATGAATTAGAAAAACTGAATTGAAGTTGCTCTCTTCTTCTACTCGAAGTAGATGTGGGTTGGTGTCTTCTTCTCCTTCTTCTTGTTCTTCATCTTCTTGAAATTGTTAACTTCGATGTGATGGACAATACTCGCAGAAGCAGCCTTCTCCCTCTCCCACTTGCGAACATTGAAGAAGGATGTGGGTTTGCCTTTCCTGTCTGTGTTTAGCTGGATTGAGATTGTCAATCTCTCAATCCTCTTCTTGTTCTTGAGATAGGTTGAGAGTAGTTGTTTCCTTTCAATAGTCCTGCGATTACTCACCTGAATGTTGTTGCAACATAATAATAAGTAAAGGTTCAATATTTAGTTTCACTAAACAAATCAGGAGCACACTACCATGTTGACATGTCTCTTTCTCTCAATCAATTCCTCCTCACTGAGATGCTTCTTTCTAATCCTTCCTCCTCTTCTTCTCTCTTAAGTTTTAACATATACAAAAACAAATGTTGTATAATATTTGTGGAAACAATAAAAGATATTAAGTGCGTGTGTATACCATACCATAGTGTTACTGCTACTCGCTTGATGATTAGTGATCGCAGCCACTAAAGCAATAATTTGCGGAGTAGAGATTCTAGATCTGATCACAGTACACTCAGTAGGAACGGAGTCTAGATACTGAAACGAGCAGATACTCCATCTCAAACATAAACGTTTAGAAGAAGCGAGTATGAACATCACAGCTACGTTGAGAGAGTGAATCGTTTTCATGCTTACAGTTGTTAGGCGTTTCCATCACACCATCGTTGATTCCTCCTCCTGCAACGAGCTGCATGTTCGCTTCTTCCGCTCTGTTATCCGCAAACGGAAGATTCATCGGAGGAGAAAAATCAAATGAGAAGAGACATTCAGCATTTCAGATACATAAAGAGAAAGCTATAGAGAGATGATGACTTACTCGTTAACCATTTCTCTGAGCTTCAAACGGGAGAGAGACGATGATTTATACCGGCGGGAGTCGGAACTGACCCGCACTCTATATTCTTATTTTAATATTTTTGAAATCCGTAACAGAATTTGCTTTTGGTCACTGGTTTCTTAAGTTTAACGGGTACGATGACGCCACGTCAGAATTACTATTTATCGACGGTCAGGGATTAAACTTGTTTGAAAAAATATCTACGGCGTACATTATACAATTATTTACTGCCGTCACTAAACTAAACCGAATCGTCGGAACATTTAAACGAGTCCATTCCAGGCCTAAGTCGAAGCACTTTTATTCTGGGCCTCTTAGCTTTTCTTTATAATTGGGTTATTAATTAGGGAATTCAAGTTAAATATGTTTTCTCCTGATAGTTTTTTTTATCTTGACAAACTTGAGATTCAAATATTCCAAAACTAAAGTGAAACTGTTCATTTTCAGGTTTTACTAGGGTTCTATATTTTATAGTTTAGAGGAAAAATATTATTGGTCCATCATATACATTGCTTTGGTCAAAATTGTTCTATATCTATATGTATGCATATTACTATGGTTATATCTTCTTTTGCATCATAATCATATTTCGTATATGATTTAGTATTACCGTGGGACTAGAAGGAACAAAATAATGCAGACAGCGTCTCTGTTTTCGAAAGAAGCAGAGACCAACACAGATGCAGAGTCTCTGTTTCAAAGATATTGAGTTAGACAGAAGGTTTGGGGGAAAAAATCACTACAACTAACATGCCATATATAAAATTATTATTTGTCGAAATATTTGTGTACAATGCTCTTGAGTTACATTGTAAAGCCAAATCTCTTGTTGAAGAATCTTTTGAACAATAAAGTCCACACTTACTGTTGCAGCGTGCTATACAAGTTACCATAATATTCTTTCTGCTTAACGAACTGTATGAAGAGGGACCTAGTTTTAACGCAAAAGAGAAACTCTATAAACACTTTGTGAGCATTTGACGCTTTATACGGAGGGTATTTCTCTATTAAACGACTAAACCTAATACTGAATCATAAGGGGGTTCTTTGTTCCATATCTTGGCTATGACCTCTTCTATAATCGGTTTCATAACATAGTCAGCATGTACAATGTGTTGCCATATGTTTGGCCATTGAGCGCTTCTCAAACATACTTTCTTTTGAGAAAACATGTATTCCGTTTCCGTCCTATGTAAAGATATCTCTTTACTTAGTCTACCGGTAAATTTATTGTGGCTTATCACGAGTTCAAAACTTAAACCTGCGGATTTTTACTACATTGCTACCTCAATTTCTTCAAAGAAACCAACTAATGATAAAAGCTTTCATATCTCAACACAATAACAACAACAAAGTCGTTCACTGTCATATGTATACTAATACTCGTATATTATAAAACATGTTTTTAAAATATAAAATGTTGATACAACACGGACTCCACTAGCACAACTTAATTAATATATATGCTAAATGTTGTGATCAAATAGTGAATCTAAAAATAGTTGTAGATTTATAGAACCAAAAAGGATGTGAATGTTCCTAAATAAACACAAGGAAAACAGACAATTGGATAGATTAGTGTCACAATTTCTCGTCATGTTCTTTCCTTTTGCGTCCTACAGGGAGAAAACCTTGTTGAAATTGAGCTAAACCTGGAACATAATTCAGAAGAACTGACCTAAGTTTACAAGTCAAGTGACCTGCTTGGTGCTTTTCCTTTTGCCTACTCCAAGATGAGTCTCCGTAGAACTTAGACTATTTCTTCTCAGAATGTGTAAGATGTTGTTAGTGTTCAAACACACAAATATTTGTTCTTCTTGTCTGCAAAGAAGTATTCATATGCATTACAAGAGATCTTTAGAAAACATCCTATAACTCAAGACAACCATAAATCTACACGAATGATTATCTTTAACACTAGATCATTATCTGTAATTATCTATATGTATATCCAACATGCACCCCAAAATGAACGTTTTTCAGTCAGTCCAATCTTTATCGTTAAGTTATGAACCGGGATTGCAGAAGAGGCTTAGTGAAAGCGTCATCAAGTTGATCAACAGAGCTGATGTGAGACACTCGTAGTTGTTTTGCTTGAAAAAGTTCTCGAACAAAATGGTAATCAAGTGCTCATAGAAGAGTGAAACACTGGGTTAGCACTTATAATATGTTGCTCCTACATTATCGTGTTGTTGAGATCGGTATATGAAATTCAGAGAGTAAGAAGGCAATCCTTTTGACTTATAGAGTAGCATCCTTCAGGCTTATGTACTAAGAGTACGGTTGAACAAGACTAAGAGTACAACTCCTGGCGTGGCTATGATATGCTCAGTTGAGCATATCGGCATTGAGACGGGCATTGCATTTGCCCATTTTTTCCACTTGATTTGTGTGAGGAAAAGCCCCAATGAGTTGGGAGTAGCTTCCATCCCAAGAATATACAAAAGTGCACCAAAATCCTTGAGAGAAAATATGTTGGCAAGAACCTTGATGAACCGAATAATTGTATCATTTTATTGTTTGTGATGATGATATTATCTACAGAGATGATATTACTATATACATAAAGAAGATAACTTGCACAGAAGACAAATAAAAATGCATCCGCAAGAAGGGTTAACGAAACCAGCATGAATGAAGAAGTTGCGCAGGTCATACCTTTTTTTCAACAAAAGAAAAATAACTTTATTCAGAAATATGACTTACAAAGAATTGTTTTTAGTGTTCGGTAAAGTTCAATCGTATGACTCATTCTACTTCTTTTCCCCATCCCACTCTCCACTATTATTTGTCCTTAATTATTCCAGTTTCTTTAGTTGCTAGACAAATGCTAATAGTTTCTTAGAAATACTATGAACTTCTAGATTATCAAAAAGTTTTACAAAAAGCAAACATGAAGATATAATGTCAAAAAGGGAGATTCGGTTCTCTTCATTTATAAAGATCTGGTTTTATTTAGTAACTTGTTTAAGATCTATAAAATACAAAATCCCTCAGTAATAGTCCAGATATCCGAGAATTAAGAGTATTATATGCATATATCTGAATATTTTTTTCCTTCTGTTTTGGTTATGGAACCAGGCTTGTTACTCGATTATTCTTTTTTTTTTCTTTGTTACTCGATTATTCGTGTAAGCTCTATTCGGTTCCATTCGACCATTATTTGCTGGTACGGCCTTTCTAATTTCTATAGTTCTATTTGAAGTCTTCTGGTTTCAGCCGAACCTAATAAGAAAGACAAAAGAGTATGAACAATAAAATTAAAAATAACCTTGACGTAAACCTTGACAGCCAATTGCAATCTTAACCATGAAAGCCAAACAATATGTGGGAAAAGGATAAAACGAAACCTTTACAAATAATGAAAGACACTTTCACTTTGAAATAAAAATAAACAATAAAAAGGGTCTTTCCATAAAGCATTTAGAAAATTAGTGATGATGTAGAAAAACGTAGGGAGGGGCTAATGCAATTAACAATAAAGGGCGGGAACTACTGCGAGTAAACTCTGCAACTTCGATCAAGTAAGCTATAAGTAAGTCGAGGCCCTTTATTCACATATGGTAAAAAAATACAAAAGTTTTATATAAAAGAAAAGAGAGAGAGAGGCCACTAGACTTGTTAGACTTTCTCTTTCAGCCGTTGGATGTGTCATTTCTATGATGAGAGATATCTTCTTCTAATTTTGGCAGAATCTTTTGTCTAATTCCACTCTCTCTGTCCTAACATTTCCCCTCTTTTTCACTTCATTCACCAGGTATCAGATCATTTTAGATTTCTATAAATTTAAAATAATTATAAAATTAGGAAATCACGGGAACCTTTTTTGCTGAACTTTTTAAAATTGTGGAGTGACTCTTCTCAAAATTTGAAACTGGCAAAAAAGTCATGAAAATTAAAAATAGACATGCATTTTTATTTATGTTCAGAAATCCATTTTTTTTTTCCTTTTCAAGAAGACTGGTGACACAGTTATAAAAAAAAGAAGACTGGTGACAAATCCTTTTAGATTACTAAAATTTATTTTAATTCTGTTATGATCTAAGTTATTCCATTTGTTTATTTTTGGTTAGCTTCAGTTATCTTATGTAATATGTCTTTCATTGACATAATAGACTATAATCTCACACCTACACTCTCTTTCAAACAGAATACACATGTGAATTACTGATATAGAACATTTGAGTTGTGGGACACTGTGAGAAGCAGACGAACATTTGAGTAGTCGGATGTTTGTTGTTTTGTGCAAATAAGGATGTTGACAAAAGAAACTGTATAAAGACGTTAAGAAAATAACCATAAATTTATTTAATTCAAGGCTGAGGACCTTAAGAAATCCATTGGTTAATTCCGTGAATCTTTTGTGTCTAATCGCTCTATATGAATATGATATATTATTAAGAGTTTATTCATTCGATACTCTTCTCTGAATAACTAATCAAGGCACTTTTCCAAGGAGGTCAGATTTATGAATTTGGTTTACAATTTAGCGGGTCATATATTTATTTTGTCTTAAGTAGCATGAATATATCGACGATAAAAATTACTTTTTGGAAAGATAGTTTCTGAGTAGGATCATTTTCTCCTTTTTATTAAAACTATATTTTAATATATTTTTTGAACCAAATATCTTAATTTTCTAAATCGGTGAAATACTGAAATGTGGCAACATGTAACAAAGGTTGGCTTTCAACGAGATGAGTGAAAGAACGAAGCGAGATGGTTAGACAATTTCTTCTGTTTCGACAATTGTGAAATATGTTTATATTGGGTGGATATATATGAAGCAGTTGGATGTGTATTAAATGAGACTTTCCTGGTTGGTGAATGTTCGAGCTTTGTGATTGTACGATTCCTCCAAAGTATTTGCACTGTGGCTTGTGGCTTGAAACCATTCCCACTTGTAGATCCATTTTATCTAAAGGGTCAGAGTTCATACATATATAGACAGCGTTCGATTTTACAAGATTGAACCTCTAGTTCTTACCCTCAAATTTACGAGCTTAATCTATATTTCAAACCATATGGCAGTAAAAATATCGTTTTCCGATTAAAGTGACATGAACGCAAATTCACTGTGTATGGTAGAAATCAGTCGTACATATCAACAATCCTAAGTTTTAATTTATGAACGACTTCAAATTTAGGTTGACTTGATAATTGAATTACATGCAGATGAAGATTTAAATACTCCGACCCTAAGGTCCAATCTTTAGGTAGGTCCAAATTCAAAGTTCTCATATGCTTAAAAATTTCACCATAACGTCACTAAGTAGTGTGTCTACTCAATGTAAAGTATGTGGGAGCATTCGAAAAAATACACATGTTGAGTCACAAATAGAATTTTAAGGATTTTCTTTAGATTATACTGCAATTAAAACGTAAAATCCCGAATAAAAATCAGTGATAAAATTTTCATACGAGTTTACGATAAGAGAATATGGTACTATAAAATTTAAGAAATTAATATTAGACATGAAATTTGGGATGACCCGGGTTGGATATTAGAAACAAATTGAATCAGTGGGAATCATTGACCCAATTCAACCTCCCATGTTCGTCTCAAATTTCGTTATGTCCTTAATTTTTTACTTACTTCACATATTCCTCTATTATTTAAGGAACCAAAAATGAAAAAGAATATAGAGTTCAAACATTTAATTTCCCACCAATAGATGAATGTTCCACTTATATTAACTAAACTACTGAAAAAGTAAACATCGATATTTACAATAACTAACAATGGAATCAAACGTCAGGTGAGGGGTTGCAATTTGAGCAAACACAACACATGTTGAAAGGAATTGATCCAGGACTCATGGCAATAGATTAACTATGTATAACAAAAGAAAGAGACAATGTATGCATATAACATTAAATAAAAAGTTGGAGGAAAGGCATAACGACCTAAGTCCAATAATAACGTGCGTCGTTTTCTTAGATTTGCTAACAAACAAATGTCAATACATCGCTCACGAGAAAAGCTTTAGGGAGGATGTAAAGATGATAATTTATACAAAAAATAAAGTAAACTTGGGAGAAAGGAACATCCACTTTTCCATTTTTGGTATAAAGCTTTTGATATAATGTGTCCTTTGCTCGCCGAGGTTTTCCTTATTTATACACTTCCCATCTCTCACATATTCACCCATCACTCTTTCCTCTACCTTTTAATCAAACATTTGCTACTTTATAGAGAAAACTATGGTTAATAAACAGTGTTTTCTCACTGCTGTTCATGTTTCAAATACTTCAAACTCTATTCAAATAGTTTTTTTTTGTTATTTTCCTATGAAATTTCAGATATTTTTCTTCCTGTTTATTTGTTGCAAATTAGTCACTGGAGTTACGAGTCTGATCATGTGTGATTTCATCATGTTTCGTCCATACCAAAAATCCTATACTTGATGTATACATGTAGTTGAGTCATTAGGTAATTTATATGATTTTATAGGGTTTGGTTTTAAAACATATTACAAAATGAATTCAATTTTATAGTGTATCGCAAAGTTAAATCCTATCACTCATTTCTACGTCTTTTCCCCATCCCCCTCTATTATTTCTTTTGTTCGCCTTTTTCGAAAAATATGTATGTGTTGAAGTTTTTTATAACCGGTTTTCTTTTTCCTAGTGACAAAATTAGTTAGAGTCCTACAATACATGATTCTATAGGGAGTCTTATTTATGTATTGTTACGAACTTTTGCTGTTCAAACTCGTATTTTTAACTTTATTTTCCTTCATGCAAATTTACTTTGCTACTCTATCTTTTAGTTTTAGATCCTGTCAAAACTGTAGTTGTATTTTTTTGTGAATTTTTTTAATATAGTAACTATAATAATAACTAATAAATATTATTTGCATGGCATAAAAATCAATAATGATTTTACGACAAAAATTTATCGTTGATTTCCACGTACGAAACTTAAAACATTCATTTAACGGAAGTAACGTATAATTTAGATGTGACTAATGAACTTGTGTCACCTCCATAAATCAAATCATGGAGAAGCTCGCTTCCCTTCCCCCCCCCCCCCCCCCCCCCCCCCCCCCCCCCCCCCCCACACACACACACACACACACAATTTGTTTATTAATTTTTATGATGTGGCTTTGATAATGCGTCCAATAATCAGTCTCTTTCACAGTCTTAACACCAAAGAGCCCCACTCCTATCATCACACACATTTATCTCCCTCTCTCTCTATCTGTCTGCTTCTCTCTCAAGAGTCAGACATACATAGATATTCGGTTTTTCCCAGGGGGAAAAGTGAGTTCATCTTTTCAGATCTTACAAACACTTTGCTTTTATAAACTGATGTGCCACAAATCACTGCTAGTACTCCCTTAACTAGCTTTTGCACTTTGTGATCTGATCAATTAGCCAACAAGGAAGAACTCAGATATGGAAAGATCAAACAACATAGAGTGGAGGAACAACTTCTATGGTCGTTCAAGAATTTCACCATGGAGCTATGGGGATTATGATAATTACCAACAGGATCATGAGTATCTTCTAGGGTTTTCATGGCCACCAAGATCCTATACTTGCAGCTTCTGCAAAAGGGAATTCAGATCGGCTCAAGCACTTGGTGGCCACATGAATGTTCACAGAAGAGACAGAGCCAGACTCAGATTACAACAGTCTTCATCATCATCTTCAACACCTTCTCCTCCTTACCCTAATCCTAATTACTCTTACCCTTCCATGGCTACCTCTCCTCCTCCTCCTCCTCCTCCTCCTCTAACCCTATTCCCAACCCTTTCGCCTCCTTCCTCACCTGGTTATGGGCCATGTTTGGCCCGTTCCTTGAGCCCCAAGTCTAAACATCTACCAGAAAACACTTGTGAGACTATGAAGCCATCTCTTGTTTTGGAGGCTGCGGAAGCCAAAAGTTTGGGCAAGAAAGATGCTCGCAGGTTCTTGAAAAATGAAGAAATCATCAGCTTGGACCTCGAGATTGGTGTGATCAACGAGTCAGAGCAAGATCTAGATCTAGAGCTCCGTTTGGGTTTTGCTTAGATGGTAAAACGTATAACTTTATCCATAAATGATTCTAAGTCAACATATTAGATCACTCTAGAAGAGATGTTGCTTTTCTAAAGTTAATTAGTTCCGTCTACATAAACTATCTTGGCGTTCGAATTAGCAGAACTTTTATATTACTGTAATATGACTATAGTATAACCTATATGTAAGCTTGCGTTAGATCTCTTATATATGCTTACTACTGTTTTATATATGACAATGGATAAAATTGCCTCATAAGTGATCATTTCCTCTTATTAGATCTTCTTTATGATATACACTTTCCGATTCTTGTTAATTGATGTGTTAGTTTGGTGTTTTATAAATAATGATGTTTTATGCAAGTTTACATCATACTTTATTATTTGTAGCGCATCCCTATATGACTTTTAATCAGTTGAACCCATATATATATCGATGTTATACTTATAAATTGCACACTTTCAATAATTAACAATTAGAAAGTTATATTAGATATTTTTTTGATAAATTGTTAGTATGTGTGAAAAAACTCCAAAACATCAAATATTTATGATAGGACGAGTATTGTTTTAGCCAAAAGTTGTTTTTTTTGGGGGGGGGGGGGGGGGGGGGTGGGGGTGGTGGATGTCATTCCTTAATCCTTTTTTTTTTAACTGAAGTTTTTCTTAATCTTTCATAGTTAGTAAGGTAGAGTCACTTGAAGGTCAAACCCTAGACAAGAAAATATGGAAAAATGCAAACATGTCACTTCTACTTTGGAACATTTATTAATTTGAAAACCGTAAGCTTGAACGTTATGGTGTCTCCTGATCAAATCCTCAAGCAAATTGGACATCGTCCTTCAAACTAACACTTCTAATATACCTTTTAGATAACAATTACCCGGCATGGGCTACTGTGGTTAATTTCGTGGAACACATATAAAATATAATTGTTCATTTTGGAGTGCTTCTTGCAATTAGGGTTCCAATCTTCTTTGTTCTTATTTGATGGTTATGAAATTTCACGTGTGACATTAACTTATTGTGAGCTTTAGCTACTGTGGATATAAATACATGTTTTATTAAACTGTATATACATGTAAACACAATATATATATGGAGTATATATATACATATATGGAGTCCTTAAATACCTACCTTTACAATCCGAATATACATTTTACCATGTAAACACAATATAATAGTTTTACATGTTAATATTTCAATTCAGATTGAAAAAGGTAGGTATTTAAGAAATTAATAAAATTATATTTGTTAATTTCAATTCAAAGTTGCGCTAGAACTTAAATGAATTTTGGGGTTTCACGTTCATTTACAATATAACCAAGTTGCAATAAACGCACAAAATGTAGTTTTATAATATAAAATAACCCTCATATTATTTTGGTTAATTTTTTACCTTTTATTGATGATATATCTTTCAAACTTGAATGGTTTAAATCGAATCTATGTTTGACAAAGAAATATAATGTTTAAGCAAAAAAGATAAGAAATAGAATGTAAACTGTGTTTGCGTGTGATCTTGATTCCTGACTAACTGTACGATAATAGTTTTTTTTTTTGACTGAATCATTGCACTGAGGGTAACAAATCATTACTGGATAACAAGTCCCAAAGCATATTTCAGTTCCATGAGTGCAAAAACTGTAAACATGTCATGATTACTCGATCTCATTAATATTTCCATAATACTTTTTTCTTTGGTTCGAAAGAGTCAACACGAACACGTACGAAAAAGTCATACAAAACTAGATGTTCAAATCTCTTGAATGATATAACATATAATTACCATGTATATATAGGTTATACGCAAGGCATGCGTATGTATCTCACTATAGTTGGATTTGGACAAGAGGGTATATATGCTGGAAGTTTGGAGTTCCCCAAAACCTGAGGGTTTGCATGTTCCCGGCAATGTCTGGGTGTGGAATGGCATGATGGCCTTTCCTTTTTTAGTAAGTTATGTTTTGGTCAGTTCCAAGTGTTACACATACTTAAACAGTACAAACCCCCCCCCCCCCCCCCCCCCCCAAAAAAAAGTTTAGTTTTCTTGAAAGGCATTTAACACTTGCATCTACACTTTTTTAACCTACTCAAGCACTGCCCACTTCATATGTATTCGCACTGATCCTTTTTATCATTATATGCAATTCCCATTAAAATTCTTCAGTTCAACTAATTGGACTCGTCTCATATTGCTAGTTATTTTCACGCTTTTTTATTTTGGTTATATGTTATTAATTTATGCAATATTTTTAAGAATTTAATACTGAACGTGCACATATGCATACATTATATGAAGAGATCTTGACATCACCACTGGCCACATTGGCATACATTATATGAAGAGATCTTGACATCACCACTGGCCACATTGGCATACATTATATAAAGCTTTATAAGGGGCAGTCAATTCCGTAAAAAAAAAAATCATGATTTACAATGAAGTGTACACCATACTATAGTGTGACATTTATTCACGTATATAAATAAGCAGATACAAAAGAAGAGCCGAAAAGGGGTATACATTAGGGTTGCAAGTGAGGTTCAGGCATCACATTGAATGCCTTTGATGACGTCATAAGAAAATGAAAACACAGAGAAATTTGTAAAGACATATACGCAAAGGAAAAGCTAATCTTTAATTTGTTGTTATTTTGTGAAAGTTGAGAGAGACATGGGCACATATGTGTAATAATATAAACAGCACCAGTAATATTTGTAACAAAATATGATCATTTTATAGGAAATTACAAGTCCGGCTAATATGATTACATATTTGTTCATCAAACACTCTTGCTTATGTGAATAGTCACATATATGTTTTTCCGGTGTAACGATGACTTATATTTTAGTCATATTTTTCTGCTAGATATATCAGTAACCTTACCAACAGGATATTGGAAGATAAACAATCTCTCTAAGAAATTAAAAGTTGACAAGGAAGATCTACAAGTGTGGTGTCACACAATAATTGGTTCTTTGACTTCTTTCTTCCATTTTTAGGCGATGAATTGCATAGGCCACTATAATAATTTTCTATTTCATATAAAACTTTTCTTTTGCATTAGCATTTTCCGGCTAAATATTCAATAAAATTATTATATGATCCGGTAACTATAATAATTTTCCGGATTTATTTGGATATTTTGCACAGCTTCTTTTTAAAATTTATGACACAATTATCCAGAAAACATTTCAGATTCTAAAACTTAAGCTTTTCTTTCAAAAACACCACACCATTTTAGGTTTTGTAAAGGTTATTGAATTCATTGATTAACGATATTTTCTTAAACCCTTAGAAATTCCTCAGACTTGATCTTCGTAAAAGATTTGGAAGTTTAAAAGTTTATTGGGTAATTTTTTGTAGAATGACCTAACGTATCATATTCTCCTCTAGTTTTCTCTGACCAACATTTAAATTTAGTTTGGGTTTTCAATTAAGCATTTGTTTTGGTTTGTTCTAAGCTTAACACATAACAACATTACAAAACCTTTCCACCAAATTATGTCCGTTTCAACCTTCAAAGGGATCATCTCCATAGGAGAAGGAACAGAAGTCAAGGTATGGTCTGATTCTGGATCTCCACCTCCTCTCTTGTAATTCCTTTTGGACCCCTCAAGGAAGATGAAAGTGATCTATATGTATCGGATTTAATCAATCGAGAAACTTGCGATTGGAAAAGGAGATGATTAACAAAACGTTGCAAGACTTTTCTGATGATATTTTTGCGCACAGTGGCAAGAGATTCTTACATCTGGTATCCAGTAACTGATATTTACTCGGCGGAATCAGGATATGCCTCTCCTATTGCGACCCAGGAGCCTGATCTAGAAAGCAGATTACTACCGAGACTCCTTCAATTGGTATATATAAGTATGGTCGATCTCCACCGCTCCAAAACTGCAACTATTTCTATGGAAAGCAATTCAAGGCGCACTGCCCATGGGAGATAACCTTCGGAAGAGAGGGATGCTGCAGAACACCACTTGCGGACATTGTGTTCTGACTGAAACAACTGAGCACATCCTTTTCCACTGTTCCTTCGCCAAACAGGTTTGGAGTTTGATCCCCCTGACTTCTGAATTCAATCCAGACATGTTTTCCTCCTTCACTTCAGCTGTTGCAGACACATCTTCCTGGATCTGCCTACCGCCATGTGGTATTCCAGGAGACCTCTTCTCGTGGGTGTGTTGGAACTTATGGATTACCAGAAACAAACTATTTTTTAAAGCGCGTCCTGCATTCGTGCAAACCACTGCTACAAAGACCCTGGCTGTTGCGATAGAATGGACGCATGCTCAAGATCCCCACGTAGCTACACCGAAGAATACTCTGATCCCAGTAAGACCTCAGTTGATTCCAGTCGGTACAGTGACATGCAACACTGACGCAAATGGGAAAAAGAAAACTTCAGCTGCGGGTCTCACCTGGATCTTCGACTCCTCGCCTCCGTTGATCACATCAGATTGCTGTCAATACCAAAATTGGGTCTCAGCCGTCCTTATGGCTGAAGGGTTAACGGTCAGGGAAGCACTCTCCCACGCTCAACACATCGGCATCACAAAATTCTGGCTTCCTTTAGACTCTATATCGCTCGCCAGAGCTATAAATTCAGTTTCAAAGCCGATGAGCCTCTACGGAGTTCTATCGGACATTGAATCTCTATCTTGGTTTTTGCTTTTTGATGTATCTCTTTCATTCCTAGAGAAGAGAATGAGGTTGCAGACAATCTCTCTCAGGCATGTCTTTTTCATGTTGTAACAACTTGAGCCCGAGGCCATTTATCTTTTTATCAAAATTTAAGTTGATTAAAAAAAGGGGATCATCTCCATACTACAAAATCTAAATACAAAAAGAAACGATAAGACTAAGCAATCTATTAAGACTTAAAATTTGCAGATTCTAGTCCCCATATCCAACCAAAGTTCATATGAGTTTCTTGTTCTTGCTCGATTTCTCCACCGCACCTGGTGCTAAGGTCTTCATATATTCCACGGATCATATTGTCTTATCTTCAGCTAGAAATTTAGAGCCATTGTACCTACAAAATCAATTATATATCATTCATGCCGCAAAACAAAAAATTCTAAGATTTTGATGATAAACCAAGATATCAAAGATGGTGCAACTTCTACAAAAGCGATACTCATTATGAAACTTTTTGCTACTACAAAAAAGAGTTGAGATTTTCTCAGATTTGGAGAAATCAGTGTTTTACTCCAGTGAAACTTGCTAATGGAGACAAAACTGAGACAAAACTGTGTATACTGAGACAGGCAGCGTCACTGTGGAAACAAACATGGCTGAGAGAACCATAAGTGATGTATTTCTAGTTCGAAATATCACAGAAAATCTACTAGTGTTGGGCATCTAGTAAAGACTGGATAGAAAGCTTTATTTCCCAACAAAAAGGATCAAGAATACAACAAGATCACTGAAGCTTTTGTCAGTAAAACTTGTTATTCACTAAGCTTTGAGAAAGAAAATGTTTAACAAGAGAAGGAACTTCTTTCAGAATTCATATACAAAACAGCCGTACAGCAGCCTAAACCTTGTCTAGAAAGCATACTAAAATCTCAACATTCATCAAAAGAAAGTTCAACCACTACGGCGGCATAAGAAACAAAAAAAAGCGAAGCATCACGATTGCAAAACAAAAGCATGGCAAGGAGTCCATGATCACAAATTAAGAGTGACTAAAAAGATTGCAGATGTTATGGATGTATGATACATACCACAAAGACAGAAGAAAGCAAGGACAAGATTTCTCAAAGTAGAATAAAGCTACAATCGCAGAATCAGGAAGTAAATCCACAAAGAAAATTAAAAAAAAAAGTGTCTGTAAAGAGAGTTGAGAAGGGTTCAAGCAATAAAGAGCTTGGACAGGGTCAGTTCTAAAATTTTGGGGGCCAAAGATAACTTGGTACAATTTTTTTTTTTAAATAAATAATTAAGATACATATATCCAATGTTTTTAAACCCGACCCGGACACTGAACCAGACAGCTTACCGGGTTACTGGGTCACTGGGTCGACCGCGGGTGAACCGTGGATTAATAAATTAATTAATTTTATTATATAATAATATATCAGCTATGCAAATAAAAATATAGAAACTAAAGTTTAATATTTTCTATTTTTTTAAACATAAAATAATAGTTTGGATATGTATATATTTTATGTTTAAAAACATTTAGAAAATACTTAACTTTGGTTTTTATATTTTTATTTTCATTTGACATACAAAATATCAAAAAAATAGTTTAGACTATTTAAAATTTTCTCTAACAAGATAAGAGTTATGGCATCTAAAATAAATCAAAACATAAAATTTATAAATATTTAAATATTTAAATGTCTAATGTGAATAATAAATTAAACTACAAATACAAAATAAACCAAAAGTAAAAGATCATTATAATAAATTATCGATAACGGAAATAAACTAACACCAAATAACATCAACTAATTTTGGTTCTCTCTACCATCGTTCACTTTATTTTCTTCAGGTGATATAGTGAAATCTTCATCAAAATAAAAAAATCACAAATTTAAAACTGAAAAAAAACATAATTTTTTTTTTGTCGGTACCTAACTTCTTAATTGAAAATTTAGAATATCAAATAAAATTAAAAACTAAAAAATGAAGTAAAAGTTATTTATTGGTTCGACCGATGGTTCAACCGGTACCGGATTCCGGGTTTTACCGGGTTTTTGCGGTTTTTTGCGGGTTTTCTAAATATTGGGTTTTTCACAAAACCCAAACCGGATTTTTTCTGGGTCACCGGGTTTACCGGTTCAACCGCGGGTCCGGGTCGGGTTTCAAAACACCGCATATATCTATGTATATTAACTTCTAAAAGATTTGAAAGTTCAAGGTCTATATTTCAGTTCGCTATACCATGACCGAGCTTGGAGACAATGATTCACAAAAATCTCATTTAAGAAGATGCTACAAAGACAAGGAATCTTAAGGATATAGTGAATCCTTCTCAACTCAAAGAAACCCAGAAACGAATCACACTCCTCACACGATATGAACAGAGATGTTTACTAGTTCGAGTTAACAGAATGTGACACTCGGCATCTAGGCATGCTCCTCTCAAGCAATTTACTATATCCATTAGGGCTGTTCGTTTGGTTGCCGCAACTTCCTGCGGCTGCGTCAGCGGCTGTGTCATGTTTATTTAGTTGTTGTTCGTTCTGCAGATGCACCTGTAACGCCGACGCAGCCGCTGACGCTGACGCAGCCATTGCCGCAGATTGTTGTTCGTTTTGTAGACGCGGAACGCTGGACGCTGATGCAGACACTGGAAGCAGTTTGGTATTGTTCGTTTGGTAGACGCTGCGGCTATTTTTATTTAATTCATATTTTATTTATAAATTTGTAAAATTTTATTTTATATAAATAAAATGTAGTTTAAATATATTTACATCCATAAAAATATTATATTAATTAGTAATAATTATTTAGTTAAATATACAAATTTAACAATATTTTTATCATAAATTATAAGCTAAATTAAAACAAAAATAATATATCAAAATATTTATCACAAAATAAAAGCTAAATAATACATCAAGTCTTAATAAATAAAACAAATATTTCAGTATCACATAGAAATGATAATCAAAGTTATAAGGAAAGAAAAACCAAATATTAACTAAAACATTTAATAATGTAAACGACTTCTACCATATTCATTTATGATGTTTTTACGCAAAACTTCCATGGTTCTATCACCGGTCGGCTTATATACAATATGTCCATCACTACCAGCGTCATCATGTTCTTCTCCTTCTTCATCACCATCAATAAATGTCCAATTAATTATATATGATATGGTCTACGTAAATTTAATTTTATATAATATGTGTTATAATAATTTGTTAATTCGTATTTAACATATAAAAGAATTTGTGAATTCGTACTTAATTGCAAATGGAGAATTTTCAGAGTGCAAATGATGTGGGAAGAGTTTGATCTTATACACAGGAAGATGCAGAGAGAGACATCGAAAGAAGTCATGATCTTATACAGTGGAGAAAACATTTTATAATATAAATTATGTCAATCCGATCTTAATACTCCTCAGTGGTCCATATAAAACTTGCGTTGTTGATATCACCGAAGCTCACTCCCCACCCAAGAAATGTCCATGAACCAGATTGGTTTCTATAAACCAAACAATGTAAACATATTAAATAAATACAACTGGTTTTTAACAACTAAGGTGCACCTTTTTTATTTATATTGGATCAAAATTTACAAAACCCATTTTTAATTACATGAAAAGTTATTATGTGTACTATTATGTATAATGATAACTTTATTGTCATTATATATAAAATCAAATCATGAAAATTTAATGAACATAAAATTTAATCTATTTAATTACTAAACAAAATTGTAACACTTTCTTAAAAAATAATAATAACCATTTAGGAATGAAGTACAAAACAAACGTGTGAAAAATACTACGGCACAAGTGTATAGTTATGTAACATCACAAATTCAATAGAATTATCAAAACTTCTTACAAATAATTTAAAATATATATTTTACATTATATGATTACAGAGAAAAACACAAATATGATAACAATGAAAAACATAAATATAAAATTATTTTTTTTTAAAATATGTAAAACAAAAAATATACCCGCCCTTTCAAAAGTGGGTCAGAATCTAGTAAGATTTATTAAAACCTTTTAAGAGACTCTATTACATTTTTCAACGAGTACTTAGAAGACATGTGTAGTCCACATAATTGTTTGTAGTTTTCTTTATTTACTCAGTCACTTTATTATTTTCACTTTGATCATTCATCTGTTCAAAGATGAATGAATTTCTTTAACGAAGACGATGAGTGTGATTTCTACAAAATATGACATTTTTATGAACACGGTAAAATCTTAGATATTGAAATATTATGCTGAGCGTTGAGACTTTAAATAATCAGCTATTAATTTGTATAGAGATATGAATATCTATATATTATTAGGATTGAGAATTTGTAATTAAAAAAAAAAATTGTTGACTTGGAAATTAAAAAATGATTATAAATAGTAATTAAGATAAATGAATTGGTTAGCAGAGTATTAAGTGAATCTATTTATGTTGTTCACGAGAAATAGTAATTAAGATGTTCTATTAACGTGAAAATTGTAAATATTTTTGGGAAAACTGTTTTTTTTAGAGCAAAAAAATAGTAATTATGTCCCTTTAGACTAATCTATATTTTGTGTCATATTTTCCTATAACACCCTTGAATATTTTTGAAAATAAATTTAATAAATAGTTTTACAAACAAAAAAAATTTGGAAAAATAGTAATTTTTGATAAAATACATATATGAACTTAGTGATATTTTTTTCAGTTATAAAAAAGTTAAAATTATAAATTTCATATTATGTTCTAAGTAAAGTAGAAATGACATTCTACAAAGTAGAAAACGAAATCCACTTTTTTCATTGAATCTACAATGTTTAGAATACGTGATCTACGTAAATAGGAATATTCTAAAAATATTTAGAATACACATTCCGCGTTTAACCTATCGTTCTAAAATCTTTAGAAATCAAAATCTACTTATTAATATAAATCTAAAACACGTAGAAACCGACTTCTACAGATTTACTATAAATCTAAAACATGTAGAAATCAAAATCTAAACATTACTATAATTCTAAAAAACTGTAGAAACCGATTTCTACATATTAGTTGTATTCTACGGATAAGAAATCAGTTCCTAAAAATATGGAGACAAAATATTTGGGAATATTCATTTTTATATTTTGAAAAAAAAAATCGATTTTTTTAAAAAAAATAAAAAAACGAAAAAGGAACAAAAAATAAAAAAAAAACGAAAAAGAAATAAAAAATTATAATTTTAAGGGCATCACTGCCATTTTGAAAAAAATTAGTCTAATAGGACATAAAGTAGTATAGATTAGTATAAAGTGAAATATTTAGGACATAATACGTTTTAAAAAAATGGTAACTATGTCCCTTTATACTAATCTATACTACTTTATGTCCTATTAGACTAATTTTTTTCAAAATGGCAGTGATGCCCTTAAAATTATAATTTTTTATTTCTTTTTCGTTTTTTTTTTATTTTTTGTTCCTTTTTCGTTTTTTTATTTTTTTTTTAAAAATCGATTTTTTTTTCAAAATATAAAAATGAATATTCCCAAATATTTTGTCTCCATATTTTTAGGAACTGATTTCTTATCCGTAGAATACAACTAATATGTAGAAATCGGTTTCTACAGTTTTTTAGAATTATAGTAATGTTTAGATTTTGATTTCTACATGTTTTAGATTTATAGTAAATCTGTAGAAGTCGGTTTCTACGTGTTTTAGATTTATATTAATGTGTAGATTTTGATTTCTAAAGATTTTAGAACGATAGGTTAAACGCGGAATGTGTATTCTAAATATTTTTAGAATATTCCTATTTACGTAGATCACGTATTCTAAACATTGTAGATTCAATGAAAAAAGTGGATTTCGTTTTCTACTTCGTAGAATGTCATTTCTACTTTACTTAGAACATAATATGAAATTTATAATTTTAACTTTTTTATAACTGAAAAAAATATCACTAAGTTCATATATGTATTTTATCAAAAATTACTATTTTTCCAAAATTTTTTTGTTTGTAAAACTATTTATTAAATTTATTTTCAAAAATATTCAAGGGTGTTATAGGAAAATATGACACAAAATATAGATTAGTCTAAAGGGACATAATTACTATTTTTTTGCTCTAAAAAAACAGTTTTCCCAAGTTTTTAATAGTGAAACTTCAAATATAAAGTTTCTCTTCTCAAAACTTATTTGAAGTTTTGAAGTTGTGTTTTGGAGAACACAAACCTTTATATTTGAAGTTATAGAATGTCTTTTGGAGATGCTTTAACATACACTATACTAAATGCACTACACATTTACTTATATGTTAAGCACTAAATATTTTATCCTTTGGTATGAAAGACACTAAGAACATCTCCAAAAAGACACTATTTTTTGAAAATTCTAAAATTCTGTATTTGAAGTTTAAAGTTTTTGTTCTCCAAAAACAAAATTTCAAAACTATTTGTATTTTATACTATGTTTTTATATTTGTTATATTAATTTAAATTCATTAAACTTTTCCTAGCACATATATATAAATATTATAACAAATTAATTCGTAAAATTTTATATTAAAATATAAATATTTTAAATAGAAATAACATAATTGATATTAAATTTAAGCAAAATACCATAATATTCCATAAAACTATTTTCGTAATGCATATATGATCATCTAGTGCATTTTAAAGTAAAAATGACTCTCTTTACTTTTAATTTACAGATTACGAGCTAAAAATTATTGAAAACGAGTGATATTAATACTTGTAAATACATTAGATATGAAAAAAAAATAAAAAAATATTACTAATGGACTTAACTTTTATCGATGATATTAATACTTACATTCGATCCGAAGAAGAAAGAATCGTACGATAAAGACATCAAAAATAACAAAAACACGCATCTTCGGTTACACAAAATTTTTTTTGACAATATTTTGAAGATCAAATTTATCTGACTATTAGTATTGTTGAAATATTTAAATTTGTGTAATTTTTTAAATATTATTTTTGTTAAGTTTTTTTGTATATTGAATTGTCTAAATCTAGTTTTAAAATTTTTAAATATTATTTTAAAGTATTATTTAATTTTATGTGTAAAAATTAAATTTATAAGGAGTAAAACGATAAACAATAAAATATTTTAGAATAAAAAATGTGATGTGAATTGTAGGGACTAATGCAAACAAAAATACGAAACTACAAATTTGATGTATTGAGTAGTCAAACTTCAAATATAGAATTTCATTTTTCACATTTTAAATTTGAAGTTTTTCAATTATTTTTATAAAGCAAAACATTTTATATTTAAAGTTATGGAGTGATTTTTGAAGATTCTCTTGGCGTTTGAAATTAGACAACTATTATTAGGCTCCAAATACTTTTCAACAAGTCTTTTATTTACCGTCAGGAGACCAGAAAATGGCCAATTTTCTTTTAACTTCTGAATTACCTTTTTTAATTACTTTTTCGTCGTTAGCTTTTTGTCGGTCGTTCAAAGAACTAATTGCAAAATGAGGTTTGTCTCCTGGTTGGTTCTTTACTTTAGTTATTTATATCTTTGGTCATTAGATTAGGTTTGATTTTTTGTTGTTCATGAACAGTATAACAAATATTTTCCCGTCTCGTCTTTCATCGTTAAACTTTTTGTTCTTAAGAATTATTTGCTACTCTGATGCTATCGTTTTAGTGTAGATAATTTTGATAATCGTTGTTGTTTCGTTATCCGGCTGAAGTTGTGTGATTTATTTTTCTTTTCTTGATCATTTGTGTATTTTCAGGTCTTGGAATATATATATTTCACTATATGTTACCTTGTATCATTTAATGAATGAAATTTAGTGAAAAATCATTTTATCATCGCAAAAGCCAAAAATGGTTTAAGATTGTATATATAAAAAGTTGTTACAAATACTTGAACCAACTCAACAAACATAATATTAATAGGGAATTTGCACTAGATGACTAAAAACATAAGTGAAATTAGTTATGTACTTTGCTATTTTTCATAACTTCAAAATGTCCCTACAGTCATACTACTATATACTTCCTGACAAAAAAATATATGACATATCAAAAAGTTTCTGCTTGAGCCGGGTAATCTCAAATTTCTCCAAACGCTCCTCATATTCCACACTATCCCCAGCCGAGTCGGGTCGGATCAAGCACGACACTATAGGGAATGATCATGTCCATCTGATTAAAGGAGACAGCAAATAGATGGTCGATTTGGCTGAGATTATCCGACCCGATGATTTTACCCGAAGGACTGATCCACGGGATCGAACGGCTTCTCATCCCTCGCTTCGTTCAAGAGAATTTCAATCGCCGCCTTAGCCTCCAGTCGATCTCCACCGTCTTACCCGAAGGAGCTCCGTAGGTTGACCCGAGAACCAACCGTCTCAAGAAAAAACCCGCTCCAGCCGACGGCTCTCCTGATTTAATCCGCCATGGCTCCTCGTCCGTCGCCGACGCCGGCCGACGCCGGCTCCAGGACCGGAAGGCAAGCACCACCACTTCGACGGCGAGGCTTGTGAAAACTGAAAACTTTCTTTATATTTCTCAATCTCCAAAACTTGATTACAAAGATTGTTCCTTTACAAGATATATAAAGCTAGGGTTTCTCTAAAGCCCTAGGAGACATCTCTTTATCTTCCTGCACGTGTCACGACTGTAGCCTTTTGATTCAAGTCGCCAACGGTTCGAAATGGTTGTGAAGGACCACCACTCCAGCTGGCTCTTTCTTCTTTAAGACCGTACTCTTACAGCTCTGTCTTTGGAGTGTTGCAGCAGCTCTTCCGTTTGGCGCGTTCTTCATTTGACTTGATTGAGATGGGCATTGACTTTGTCGTAGGCCCAACATCAGCATTTGATTATTGTCCACTCCAGAGCCCATCTTGTTACTGACTTCCTCATGCTTCAACTCTGTTTTCTGAGACAGAGGTATTGTGTTGCTTACACTCCCCCGCAAACTTGGGAGTTGGAGAATCCCAACGCCAAGTTCGGTCCGCAGTAACTTAAATGGACGCCGTGGAAGGGACTTTGTGAATATGTCAGCAAGCTGCATTGCGGCGGGAATGTGAGTAACATCGATCAGACCAAGCGCAACACGTTCTCGAATGTAATGGTAGTCCACTTCGAAGTGTTTGGAGCGGCTATGAAACACCGGGTTGGCAGAGAAATGGACTGCTGATAGATTATCACACTGGATGAGTGCTGGGCTTGATTGAGGAATCTTAACATCACGAAGGAGAAAGTTGATCCAAGTCAATTATGCGGCGGTCTGAGCTAAGGCTCTGTACTCTGCCTCCGTGGACGACCTGGAAACTGTAGGTTGACGCTTGGCACACCAGGACACCAGGTTTGAGCCAAGTAACACACAGAAACCGGTGGTGGAACGGCGGGTGTCACGACAACCCGCCCAGTCACTATCACTATATGCGATAAGTGAGAGGGGACTGTCTTTATGCAAGTGAATGCCATAAGCAGTGGTGCCTCTTATGTAGCGGAGGATCCGCTTGAGATGAGTGAAGTCAGTGATCGTCGGAGCGTGCATTCGTTGACAGACGAAATTTACTGCGAACTGGATGTCAGGTCGCGTGAGAGTAAGGTATTGAAGTCTACCTGCGAGGCTTCTGAAATATGTTGGTGCAGAGAAGAGTTCAGTATCTTTGAATGCTGCATCCAATCGACTTGGCAGTGGTGTTGGCATTGGATTAGCCGTATCCATGCCAGCCTCACGGAGTATTTCCTCAGCATATGCACTCTGATTAAGGAACAGCCCATGGTCATGATATTGAGCTTGGATCCCAAGGAAGTAGTGAATGTCGCCCATATCTTTCATGGCAAATTGAAGACTCAGGGCAGTAATGAGAGCATCGACCAGTGATTGTGAGTTACCAGTAACCAGAACATCATCAACATATAGCAATAGGGCCATGGTCTGGTCTCCATGATGATAGGTAAATAGCGAGGGATCCGCTGAACTGCATGTGAAGCCATATTCAAGAAGGAAGTTGGTGAATTTGTTGAACCAAGCCCGTGGAGCTTGTTTGAGGCCGTAGAGAGCTTTATGGAGCTTACAGACATGATTAGGATAGGCTGGATCGACAAAGCCAGGAGGTTGTTCAACAAACACCTCTTCCTGTAACTCGCCATGTAGGAAGGCGTTACTGACATCAAGTTGTCGGACCTTCCAACCCTTAGCTACTGATATCCCCAAAACAACTCGGATAGTAGATGTACGCACCACTGGACTGTAAGTCTCCACGAAGTCGATACCTTCCTCTTGTTCATAGCCTTTAGCAATCCATCTGGCTTTGAGTTTAAGAACCGTACCATCTGGATTGAGTTTGATGGTGTAAATCCATCTGCTGCCCAAGACATTCATTTCAGGTTTGCGTGGGACCAAAGACATGGTTCCATTGTCATGTTGAGCTGTCATCTCATCGGTCATGGCATTGTGCCAGCCCTCATGCTTCAGAGCTGATGTTGTGGTCTTTGGTATGTCTGGAATAATCTTACTCGCGAGGAGAGCATAACGAGGGTTTGGCTTGCTGATTCCACTCTGTAGGCGTGTGGTCATTGGATGAGTACGCACTTCAGGAGGCGCTTCAGGGGACAGTGACGAGTCAGAGACTTCGTAGTGTTCTTCATAGTGATCAGGGGAAGGACGTTCTTCAGCTTGTACCTCAGGAGAAGCAGGAATAGGATCTTTGTGTTGGGAAGGGATTGGTGGGATATAGGCTGAAGGAAGATAGTGAGGAACAGAGGGAGCGGCTTGCCACGCCTTAAGCAGTGAAGTTGAATGAGGACCAACAAAGTCCTTGTAGCGATGCTCGAAGGGGAATATATCTTCATCAAATATGACGTGACGAGAGAGATAAATCCTCCCAGTTGGAGGGTATAAGCATCTGTACCCTTTGTACTGAGCGTGGTAGCCAAGAAAGATGTACTGAAGAGACCGAGGATCGAACTTTTGATGCATGTAAGGTCGGAGACAGGGATAGCATGCAGAACCAAAAACTCTCAGGAAGGAATAGTCAGGTTTTTGTTTGTAGAGCAACTCAAATGGTGTCTTGAAGCCCACAGCTGAAGAGGGAAGAAGGTTGCTAACGTAGTTAGCAGTATAAAACGCCTTTACCCAATACTTGAAGGGGGTTTTACTTTGGAACATCATGGCCAGAGCCAGTTCAGTGATGTGGCGATGTTTGCGCTCAGCAAGTCCATTTTGCTGAGGCGTCGAGGGACATGACATCTGATGGTAAATTCCATGAGCCGCGAAGTGTTTTCGAAGGAAAAGACTGGTGAATTCACCACCACCATCACTCTGAAAGGTTTTGATCTTGTTACTGAACTGATTTTCAACTTGTTTTTGAAAGGCCACAAAGACTTGGAAGAAATCAGACTTAGCTTCAAGGGGATACAACCAAGCAAACCGAGAGTAATCATCAACCAAAATAACATAATATTTGAAACCTTGATTCGATACAATAGGTGATGGTCCCCAAAGATCACAGTGTATTCGATCAAGGGGTGCCACAGCATTAGACAAAGAAGTAAAAAAGGGTAACTTTGAACTCTTTCCCATCTGGCAAGGCTCACAAATGGTTGATGTTCTGCTCTTATTCATAGTAATTTCCTTGCTGTTGTGAAGGTGTTGAAGAATCTGCGAGTTTGCATGAGCTAGACGTCGGTGCCACACTGAGTCACTAGTACACACCTGCCTGTTTGAATAGAAAGAAACAAACTCGGAGTTCTTCAAGACATATAGATTCTCATGTCGTGGCCCTTTGGTCACCACTCGCTGAGTGTGTAAGTCAATCACATACACCCATTTAGAATAAAAAAACACACCGCAAGGATAGTCATCACAGAGTTTAGATATTGATAGTAAAGACTTTTGAATATCAGGACAAACCAAGACATCAAGTAATGGAATGCTACCTTGAGGAGTGTTGATGACCGTGGAACCAACATGGGTGATAGGAAGTTGATTGCCATTCCCAACTAGAACCGTTTCTGAGCCGTGATAGGGAGCAACGTTCTGAAGGGTAGACGGAGTTGAGGTGATATGAGCTGTTGCACCTGAGTCAGGGAGCCATTCCCTTCCACTCTCATCAGACATCTGAAATGCAGCAAGGGCCTTGGGGATGTCATCACTCTGATAGGCATTGTCGAATCGATTCCAGCATTTGAGAGCTGAGTGACCAGTCCTTCCACAAATCTGACAGACTGGGCTATTGTCTGAGTGTGACTGGGGCTGATTCCACCCACTGGAGTTGACTTGTTGAGAGAACCCACAACCTCTTGTTGAGTAGCCACCACCTCTTCCTCTGTTTCCAAAACGAGAGTTGTAACCCCCACGACCTCTTGTGTAGTTGTTGTTGTTACTGGCACGCTGAGTTTGAAACGCCGTGAAAGGGGTCACATCAGCCGGAGTTTCGTAGGACTGGAGACGAGTATGAAACCCAGTGACTTCAGAGACTACATCACTGAATGTAGGAGGTGGAAAGCGAGACATGGAGCTTTGAACCACAGTTGAGATAGGATCATAGTCACGGGAGAGACCATTGAGAAAAGTGAAGATCTTCATGGATTCTTCCACAGGTTTACCGATAGAGCTCAACTGGTCGCATAGAGCTCGAAACTCTCTGCAGTACACTAAGAATTCTTTACCACGAGTGTTGAGAAGTTGGAGACGACGTCTGAGATCGAACTCTCTTGCCACAGAGCTCTTGTTGAAGTTGTCTGCCAGAGATAACCACACATCTTGAGATGTCTCTAGATTGTGAACATAACCAAAAACTTCTTCAGTAAGAGTCCCAAACAACCAGGACTTCACGAGTTGATCCGTACACTTCCAGGCTTCAAGATCTAGATTCGGATTTTCAACAGGGACTTCATCAACGACAACAGTAACGGTAGCAGCTGGTGCGGGTGTTTGACCAGTAACGAACCCCAGAAGCTTCTGACTGCTAAGAAGAGCTTCAAACTGGGTCTTCCAGAGGAGATAGTTGCTCTCGTTGAGCTTTAGAGTAACAGAACTTGAGACATGGATTTTCGCGGGAAACAGGTAGGGATCTTGAGCTTCCGCCATGACAGCGCCGGTGAAGGTTTTAGAGCTCTGATACCATGTGAAAACTGAAAACTTTCTTTATATTTCTCAATCTCCAAAAATTGATTACAAAGATTGTTCCTTTACAAGATATATAAAGCTAGGGTTTCTCTAAAGCCCTAGGAGACATCTCTTTATCTTCCTGCACGTGTCACGACTGTAGCCTTTCGATTCAAGTCGCCAAACGGTTCGAAATGGTTGTGAAGGACCACCACTCCAGCTGGCTCTTTCTTCTTTAGGACCGTACTCTTACAGCTCTGTCTTTGGAGTGTTGCAGCAGCTCTTCCGTTTGGCGCGTTCTTCATTTGACTTGATTGAGATGGGCATTCACTTTGTCGTAGGCCCAACATCAGAATTTGATTATTGTCCACTCCAGAGCCCATCTTGTTACTGACTTCCTCACGCTTCAACTCTGTTTTCTGAGACAGAGGTATTGTGTTGCTTACAAGGCTCAGGTCAAGGACTTCATCCACACGCTGCTGCATTACGGCGGTTACAACGAGATGGCAGACATTCTCGTGAATCTGACGGAGATGGGTCGTTTGGTGTCGGAAGGCTATGTGTTGACGGTTCTTGCTCCCAACGACGAAGCCAAGGCAAAGGTGAAGTTTTATACGTTGAGGGGTTTCGTGGGTAGAGGCATGTTCAACAATTAACCAATTATGCAATTACTTTAAAAAACCGCATATATACCTAATTACCATTGTTTTTTTGTATATTAAACTAAACTAGGTGTTTTGCTCACACATGCGGGCATAATCGTTTTAGTAATAGTTATTAATATATTTCTTATGACTTAAACATGACAATAACTTATTCTTTATATTCTTAATCATTTTTAGTTTTCTTTGATTTTTATCTCGGTCTACGTCTTCTTAATACAAAGAAAAGCTATAAAACTATAAAACCATGAAAGCATAATTACATAACAAATATTACACACAATAAAGTAAAATAAGAATGTGAACTTCTCTTTTGGACAACGAAGAATGTGAACTTTTGGTCTTTCTTAATTTACTTTGTATTTTTGAACCAGAGAAATGTATTAAATTACCAAAAAAACATTGAAACACACAAATCCAAGTAAAAATAAAATAAATAAAAAGTAAATAAAAAATAAAGTTCAATGATAATTTAGAAGAAAACTTAAAAAAAACAATTGAGATAATGATAATATTTCATTGGTTTACTTGATAAATATATACATTGAGTTATCGAAATATTTCATAAGTTTACATTTAATAAACAAAAAAATAGAAAATGGTAGTTTTATTATTATTATAGTTAATTATATAATGATAAATCTAATTATTCATTAAAAATATATCTACTTTAGCCGTTTTAGAGATTAAACCATTAAACAGATGTTCATAACATGATTACATAAGCAACTCTCTAAACTTAATATCAAAGCATAAGTTTTCTTATAAATTAAACAGTAATAAAATATATAAGTGAAATAAATGCCATTAAATAATTTAGAATAATTAATTCATAATTCCAAACTGCATGTAGCAAAACCGATTTGCTTCCTAGTCTTTTAAACTCAATGAAAGAAAGAAAAACATAAAACTCCAACTAAACAGAAAAAAATATCGAAAGTACATAAATATAGATGTTAAGAACCCAAAAAAGATCTAAAGCTAAAGAGATAATTAAGCTTTGACGTTGTTCATATAGCCGTTAATGCAAACAACTCAAAGAATAATATTGTTTGACAAAAAAATATTGTTTGATCTGCACAAAATGATTGAACCACTGAAAAGGGAGCGTTCATCAGAATAAAAGTGATATCATGAAGATAACGCAAGCAATTGAAACAACCAGAAAATACTATACCTAAAGGATGAAAAAAGCTATAACCGATACAATTTGAAATGATTGAGAAAAATGAAACTGTAAAATTTAAAACATCTTACATCACATGAAAACAAGAATTAGTCTTCACTTGTGAAAGTTAAAACAATTATAATTTTAGTTCCAATTAGAAATTTCGAGTCAGTTATATTATTTAAATGAATAATAAATTAATGATTTAAGCTAAAAACTAATAAGAAACTTGTGAAAGTTAAAAATAATTATAATTCCAATTAGAAAGTTCGAAACAGTATACTATTTAAATTAATAAGTTAATTTAAAATTTCGAAATGTTTTTATTATTTAAATTAATAAATTAAATATTTAAACTAAAAACTAATAATAATATGACAAATAAGCAAAATTAGCTAAAATCATGGAAAATGTGCAAATCAGCAAAATCACTTCATAAAATAATAGTATAGATTAGCTAAAATCATGGAGAATGTGACAAATCAACAAAATCACTTCATAAATAATAGTATAGATGAACCATATTAATCTATATTATTATTTTCGAAGTAATTTTTAGCAACGGAGCTCCTACGTTAAAAGTTAGAGTGACTAATATCAATTATACCCTTAATAAATTAAATATATAAATTAATAAAAAATAAAAACGAATTTGACTTTTTAATAATATAAGTGATTAAAACTAAGAATTATCCAAAATATAAAAATATATTTAAGAATAAAAAGATAATTCATGTATATATTATCATAAGATAATTCTTATTATATTGTGTTGTTATCTTATATATTGTATTGTTATTTTGAAATAATATTTTTCTATTATAAAAATTGAAAATTAAGATATGAAATTATTTATAATTAAATATTAATAAAAAAGCATTTGTATAAATAGAAATATTTGTCATATATAAATAATTTGATGTTTGATTTAATTTAAAAAAAACATAAATAAAAAATTATCATTTTGATTTTTAAATTAATAAAACATAAACTAATAAATGTTCACAAAAAAATAGGCCTGCTTGTGCGGGCAAAACTCCTAGTACACATATATATTCGTAAAACTTTAAAAATAAACCCATGTATTATGTATACTCTCTGATTTATTTTAGCTTTTTCTCCAGATTCATGTCGACTATTTGGTTCACGCTTAACACAATTCTGAACACGGCTTATAACGAAGATTAATTTCGGAAAAAAACAACTCCACACCTTTTGTGTAATCAAGAACATCAATTTCGCAGTTTGATCTATCACAATGTATTCTTCTCTATCCAAAATAATTAATTTATACCCAACAATAAGCTTACCAAGTCGCCCTTCGAACAACCTTTGAATTGGTCTAATAGTCTCAGATTCTTATAATTTTTTTGTAAGAAAGCGACTATTAGTAATTTAATGTCAAGTAATGGGACGGAGAAAGAGGTCAATTACATGAACATTTATAAAAGACAAATCAATATTTGGTTCGGATTACTCAAAAGCATAGCAAAATGAAACGACTTTAACATTCGATTAAACCCACAAAATTGGTAACGTGTTGTCTCAAAACTTCTAGGTTCAGTTTATTTAGATAAAATCCAGTACTATCAGAAAAAGAAGAAGAGGTTGGTCTTTTATTCCCATCCCTATAAACAATGATGTTTCCGAAGACAGTAGCACAATTCTATGGTCTCCTTTGATCTGTAGTGTTAAACCATAAAAAAAAGTTAACAAGTAATAATAATAATAAATAAGCCAATCTGGTTTCAAATATTTACTCATTACTCATCAGATTCATGTATGCTGAAGGAAACATTAAAAAGATCTACGTTTCGTAGGTCCCTCATATTAATCAACTTTTAAGCGTTATTTTCATTTCATTTATTTTTTGTTTGGGTGCTATTTGAGTAATTATGATATTGATTAGACTAATTTCATCGCTATCCTGCTACTTATGTCCCATGGCTTATGTCAGTCCAAAACGCAGTGATTAGTGTTAGATTTTGTGATCTTTTGTTTATTATTATTACTCTTTACATATAAGCATATCAATGGACCAAAAAATATTTAAGAAAAATTTCCTTCGGGTCTTTATTTAATTTAAGGGTATTTCTTTGACTACCACTTACCAATTTATTAAAGTATATTAGGTTCCTAGATTCACGTCATGTGGCTTGTTGGTTTCCAACGCTGTATTTTACTCATTTATATGAAATTTTTTAAAATTATATTCTCATTCTTAGGATATACGGGATTTGATAAATTCAAAGTTCCCACTAAATTTTTTAATTTACAGCTTATAAATTACATAAAAAAATATATTTATTTCCCCAAAATAAAAATAAAACTGACAAGTGGAGATAAATAACAGAAGTTAACATTTAATATATTATTTTTGTCTACAAGTGAATATTAGTTACATGTATACTACATTATTGACCCCCAAAAAAGAAATTAGTAAAAATAAAATAAATAAATAAACAACTCAGAGAAAAATACAAAACTGCGTCCAAGTTCGGTTCATGTAAGAACAAGTGGGACCCAACAGTTTCCCAAATCTAAAATAAAAAATCTCCAAAACCTTCTTCTAAAACCAACGGCTCCAACCTTTACTCACACATGTATTATAAATTACACTTTCCTTTTTATTCTCCAATGGCGGCTTAAGGAATAAAACTCCGTCACTAATCTCAGAACCTGAGTGTCTACAAATCACAGAACACGGAAACAACTTATAGAGGTCTAAAACTCGCTAAGCATCTGAGCTGAAGACTTGAGAACATCTTTCAAGTACTTATCTTCTTTGCATGTTCTCTCTCCGGCTTATATATATATATATATATATATATATATATATGTGTATAACATATATGTACATGTACGTGCACCACGTTTTTATATAGGTTTCAGATTTGTCGCTATCTCTCTCTCCTCTTTTTAAGATTCTTTTTCTAGATTTGTTCTCTCTCTCTCTCTCTCTTTTTTTTTTTTCCGGTCTCGTCGTTTTCGTTCATCGGAATGCCACCGAGTAATCGAAGATTATCACACGTTGCTGCGCTGGAGTTTTATAAGTTCGATCAGATCTGAGAACGGAAGACAGTTTGGTCTTAATAAAATCATGTCTTTCAGGTACTTTCCTTCTTTGCATGTTCTGTCTACTGTTAACCCACTTTTAAAGTTTTAATTTTTAACATTTTTTTTTCTTTTTCATCGTTTCTACTAGTTATAGAGATTCATTGGTTTAAGCATTTTCATGGGAAGAAGAAGATGATGGCGAGAGAAGTAGCTTCTGGGTTATTGATACTATTCTCGATACTGATCTGTGTTTCTCCGGCGGCGGCTGGAAACGGCGGCGGGTGTAACTGCGAAGACGAAGGAGTAAGCTTCTGGAGCACAGAGAACATCCTCGAGACGCAACGAGTAAGTGACTTCTTGATCGCAGTCGCTTACTTCTCAATCCCGATCGAGTTACTCTACTTCGTGAGCTGCTCCAACGTCCCATTCAAATGGGTCCTCTTCGAGTTCATCGCCTTCATTGTCCTCTGCGGTATGACTCATCTCCTCCACGGTTGGACTTACGGTCCCCACCCTTTCAAGCTCATGGTGGCGTTGACCGTTTTCAAGATGTTGACCGCTCTCGTCTCCTGCGCCACTGCGATCACCCTCATCACTCTCATCCCTCTCCTTCTCAAAGTTAAAGTTCGAGAGTTTATGCTCAAGAAGAAGGCTCATGAGCTTGGACGTGAAGTTGGTCTCATTATGATTCAGAAAGAGACCGGCGTTCACGTCCGTATGCTTACTCAAGAGATACGCAAGTCCTTGGACCGTCACACTATTCTTTACACCACTTTGGTTGAGCTTTCGAAGACTTTAGCGTTGCAGAACTGTGCCGTGTGGATGGAGAATGAAGGTAAGAGTGAGATGAATCTGACTCATGAGCTTAGAGGGAGCTCAGGGAGGAGTGGTTATGGCTACTCTGTTTCTATGCACGATGTGGACGTTGTTAGGGTTAGAGAAAGCAATGATGTGAATATACTAAGCGTTGACTCGTTGATAGCTCGAGCTAGCGGCGGTGATGTTAGTGAGATTGGACCGGTGGCTGCCATTAGAATGCCGATGCTTCGCGTGTCGGATTTTAAAGGAGGGACGCCTGAGTTGATTCAGACATGTTACGCCATACTTGTCTGCGTGTTACCTAGCGGACAGCCTCGGGACTGGAGTTATCAGGAGATTGAGATTGTTAAAGTCGTGGCTGATCAAGTAGCCGTTGCGTTGTCTCACGCAGCGGTTCTTGAGGAGTCTCAGATGATGAGGGACAAGCTCGCGGACCAGAACCGGGCCTTGCAGATCGCGAAGAGGGACGCGATGAGGGCGAGCCAGGCGAGGAATGTGTTGCAAAAAGCGATGAGCGAAGGGATGAGACGTCCGATGCATTCTATACTTGGTCTTTTGTCGATGATACAGGACGAGAAGTTGAGTAATGAGCAGAAGATGATTGTTGATACGATGGTGAAGACCGGGAATGTTATGTCGAATTTGGTCGGGGACGCTATGGATGTTTCGGACGGTAGATTTGTCACGGAGATGAAGCCGTTTAGTCTGCACCGCACGGTCCGTGAAGCGGCTTGTTTGGCGAGGTGTTTGTGTCTTTACAATGGGTTTCGGTTTACGGTTGATGCGGAGA
This sequence comes from Brassica napus, assembly GCF_020379485.1. NCBI lineage: Eukaryota > Viridiplantae > Streptophyta > Magnoliopsida > Brassicales > Brassicaceae > Brassica > Brassica napus. Next base: position 22,145,504 of record NC_063434.1, on the reverse strand, counting down.
AGTCTCTGCCTGATAATGTAGTGGGAGATGAAAGAAGAGTGTTTCAGGTGATACTTCATATGGTTGGTAGTTTAGTAAAGCCTAGAAAGTGTAGAGAAGGATCCTTTTCGTCGTCGGTGATCTTTAAGGTTTTCAAAGAAAGAGGAAGCTTGGATAGGAGTGATCAAAGATGGGCTGCATGGAGATCACCTACTTGTTCGGCGGATGGAGATGTGTACATAAGATTCGAAATGAGTGTTGAGAATGATGGTTCAGGCTCTCAATCATTTGCTTCTGTTTCGTCAAGAGATCAAGAAGTTGGCGAAGTGAGATTATCTGGTTATGGGTTAGGACAAGATCTAAGCTTTGGTGTTTGTAAGAAAGTGGTGGAGGTATGTTTCTATAGCTGTCGTTATTAGTGTGGGAAGAAAGAGTATTTATCTCGCATTCTTTTATAACCTATGTGCAGTTAATTCAAGGGAACATCTCGGTGGTCCCTGGATCGGACGGCTCACCGGAAACCATGTCACTGCTCCTCAGGTTTCGACGCCGGCCGTCCATATCAGTCCATGGAATAGGGGAAGCACCGGCTCTAGACCACCACCTTCACCCTCATTCTGATTCTCTATTACGTGGCTTGCAAGTTTTATTAGTAGACACCAACGATTCAAACCGGGCGGTTACGCGTAAACTTTTAGAAAAACTTGGCTGCATTGTAACCGCGGTATCATCTGGATACGATTGCCTCACTGCCATTGCACCTAGCTCTTCCTCATCTTCCTCAACGTTCCAAGTGGTGGTGCTTGATCTACAAATGGCAGAGATGGATGGCTATGAAGTGGCCATGAGGATCAGGAGCCGATCTTGGCCGTTGATTGTGGCAATGACCGTGAGCTTGGACGAAGAAATGTGGGACAAGTGTATGCAGATTGGGATCAATGGAGTTGTGAGAAAGCCGGTAATGTTAAGAGCCATGGAGAGTGAGCTCCGGAGAGTATTGTTGCAAGCTGACCAACTTCTCTAGTTGATCTAAACTTGTCATCTACATTCAAATTTTTACAACATTGTTTTTACACCATATATTAAATGAAATATCGAAAGAAAATTCCAAATTGTTATATTATATATACCACCAATATTACTATGATATGTATATCTTGTCTTTTTGTTCTTTTCCTCTTTTGGACCCTACGAAATTGCATGTGAATCTTAGTATTTTGGTAGGGTAAGACCGCAATATAATATTAGAAAACAAAATTGTTCAACTTTATGAATACCTAGTTAAATAGATCTTTCATAGTAGGTCACCACCATCACATTATCACGTTTCTATGTTCAAAATAAAACATTGCTATGCTATTATTTTCATATTTTGTCAACTTCCTTTGTTCTCTTTATATCTTTTTGGAAATAAAATCAACACAGAACACATCAATAGAAGCATGTGACATGCTGCTTTGCTTAGATGTCTTCTTTAAGTAAAAGTTTCATGAATATTTGCGACTTATTTATCTGTATTTCTGTCTGCCACTTTGTGAGCTTTATTAGTTACCAGTTGATCAATATATATTAGAAAATGTTAGATGCATGCCCCCTAGACTAGTGAAGATTAAAACTAAACTGCACATTCCTCGAGCCTATTAAACTATAAAAACTGCATAAAATAAAGTAGAAATGGATTGGATTTGCAGAAAGTAAATCTAGGGAGAGATGGGTTTACACATCTGGCTAGTATATTATATAATCAAACCCACTTGTGGTAATACATTTGTTTCTTCGAACCTGACAATCTCTATAGAATACTATTAATCATTAGTACAAACTTAAAATACTTATTATTTGACAACTACAGTAAAACCCCTTATGGCAGATAGATGGCCACTCTTCACTTTACATTCAACTTTTGCGGACGCATCCTAACCATCTCGACTAAAATAGTTTTGAGAAAAAGAAGAAAAAAAAGAAAGAATTAGACCAACAGTATAAATGAATAAATTTAAACAGGCTCTTTATAAAAAATGCCTCTTCACAAGTAAAAGTGAGACATATATTAAAATTCCATATATTTACTCAATTTTATACTTACTTCTAACATTTTCTTCTGAAAAATCTTTTAAGATATTTTATTTCATTCTTGTATTGCTTTGTTTGAATATAGGAGGCTATATGAAGCATAGATGATAATGGCTTGAACAAAAAAAAAAAAAAAAAAAAAAAAAAAAAAAAAAAAAATTCCTAGTCAAAAGAGCCGACTAAGTGATGCAATTCGCAGAATCAAGATCCCGGAATGTGAATGTCATATCAGTTGCACACTAGCAAACAGTAAATATGTTCGATGTATAATTCATTCCCCTGGCACTTGAACAAATACCGAAAGGGCCCGAGTCATGTGTTATATAATGTGATTTTTATTATAAATACCATATTTCCTCTGAGAGTTTTCTAAAAATCTGTATTATATTATATGATTGATATCATATGTTTTGTTTCAAAGTATGTAATATGTATATCTTATCATAATATATGATATATAGAAATGTAAAACATATACATAGAAATCTGTTTTCCCCGTGACCACTGGTTGAAAAGATAGGAAATCAGAGTCTTTTTACCGGGAAAATATATATTCTCGAAGTTAAATTACAACACAGGGAACATACACACTAGATAATAAGTGCACAGGTTCGGATAACATGGTCCTTGTATATCCAAAATATTGTATATAACATAAGTCTTGTCTACTTCTTATCCCGTCAATGACATACGATAGAGATGGTTTTCCTAACAATTACATGTCTTTATCTTTATCTTCTTGTTCATTACTAGAGCCCTTTGTCCCTTTCTAATCACCAACTTGATTTTCAAAACATTAAAACAATACTATACCAAAGCGTTGGTGGTAGTACTAGGACCTGAATTGTGTTTTTTTTTTGTGTGCTGCGGATTCAAACCTCTTGTCGTAGGACTGATTATTCTATAAATCAAAAAATTTTAATACTTAATTTGAGTTTCAGAGGGATTATAGATATAAGACCCAAACTTACTTGAATCTTATAGTTTAGCTTTTGGTGTATTTATATATCCGGCAAAAAAAGAAATATTGTCACAAAAAATCAAGTATATCAATCAGGATTTAAGAGCTAAGTACAAACTATATAGAGAAGGAATATGAATATATAATCAAAGAACAGAAGCACCGTATATATTCACTACCAATTTTACATTTTTCCATTTGATTTGTTCTCGAACACCTGACATGTTTGAATCTCTATTCAGATATATACATTTATAACAAACTAATATTCAAGATATAGAATAAGAAGGCCCAGAACCCATGAGCCTGCCCATTAAATATTCTATCAATATTAAAACAAACAAAACAAAAAATGCATTTTTGCACACAAACAAGCAATTCCAGTAATAAATGAAACCCTCCAACATTGACAAAGAAAACACCAATGCACTCTCTACCCAATCTCTCTCTGATTGCATGTCTTGTCTTCATCTCCTAAGAGCTCTCTTGTTAGTTGGCTTTATTAACCGTTTTCAAAAAATATTTCCGAGTAGTAACTATACTGAACCATGATCACTGAATTTAACCTTATCCAAGGTTGGAGCAAGTAACAACGGAAATTTTAATTCCACAATCGTTTTTTTTTGTATGCAGACAATACCAGAGATTAGAAATATTCACATTGTGTTACGTTTAATACGGTGAATAATTTAATACATGAACCAGAAAACATAACAAAATGCAAAACATTTGATCGAGAACTGATATCAAAGAGCGGTCTGATTAACCAAAAAAGAAGGTAAAATACATAGTGTGAACTGCCGGAATAAAGCAACAGAGTTTGTGAAGTTCAGTTTGCTTTGGCTTTGGAAGTAGAGGGCTTGTCATCTTCCTTTTCCTTCTCCTCCTTGCTCTTATCTGCCTCGTCGAGGTTGTCAATGTCATGCTTCAATCCAATGTAATAGAGCAACGCCCCGATTAAAGTCAAGTTCTACGAGTCAATAACAATCTTTGTTGATCACGTAAGACCAATATGTGTGATTTTATGCGGTAGCAAAGCTAATTATTAACCTGAGTGAAGTCGTTCAAGTTGGTAGGGAAACGAATAATAGTTGAGAGGATTTGCGTTGCCAGCTGAATCAAGAAAACATGTAGTGAGATTACAATCTTGTGCAAAAAGATTCAAGATAGAAATATATGGTTGTACCAAGAAGTAATAGGGCTGGGCAAATAAACCGAATCCGAACCGAATCCGATCCGAAAAAAATGAATCCGAACCCGACGTAAATACCGAATGATCTTGTTTTGTGGTATTTCGGGTTATGGGTATTATCCGAACCGAACCCGAATCTAAATGGATATCCGATAGAACCCGAAACATTCAAAACCTCGAAAAGATCTTGTACCAAACATGATCTCAATTCCTAATATTTATCTAAAATACTCTAAGAAATATTGAACACCTAAAATACTTATCTATTACATGAAGGTTGATGGTTGAAGATGGCCGTTGAATCTTGAAATATTTAGATTTAAATTTTGTTTTCGTTAAACAATGTTTCTCATTTCATGAGAACTTGATTTTCGTTTTATGCTTTTATTTATTTTGTTTTCTTTTTATCAGTAAATATGTTTATTTTCGTTTGATTTTGAATGATCACGGTTGATGTTCCTTATTTTTGAATCAATTTTACTTAAGTTTTGGTTACAAAATAGGTACAAATCAGGTATTTTAAAACTGAAAAACTAATTTTACTCATGTTTTGGTTATAAAATAGGTAAAAATCAGATACTTTAAACCGAAAAACCGATTGGGATCCGAACCCAAAAATATATTGGGTTGTACCGGTTCTTTGAAGATTTACTAACTCCGACCCGAACCCGATAGAACCCGAACCGGTCCCGAACCGAATTTTCATATAATCCGAATGGGGCTGATTTTGATAAACCCGAAAAACCAAAACCCGATTGGATAAAACCGAAACCCGATTGGGACCCCGAATGCCCAGACCTAAGAAGTAAGCTGGGATGGATTGTCCAAAGATGAACCACAAGGCTGCGGTTCCCTTTGCGGTTATGAGCGAAAACTCTAAAAGTCTAACATCGAATGCGACCACTTGCATCCCGGAGTAGAAAGTGAGAACCTGATGGAGAGAAGATATTTAGAATAAATATCTTATTTATTTAGTGTTTTATTTAGAGTATTTATTATTAAAATATTTATCTCTAATGTTTGAGGGTTTCTATGTTTTCTTATATATAGCCGTTTAGGCTTAAGTTTGTATGGAGATTATTGATATTGATATTTTATAAAAGAGAGGTTTGAAACCCTTTATTTCCTTGTTACGGCTAGAAGTCGAGAGTACTCAACGAATCAAGAAGATTAAGACTTTGATCCTAGGTATTCTCAGACTAAATAAGATTCATTGTGTTATCGTAGCTTCCACTACATCAGTTGGTATCACAGCCAGCACTTTGGTTTCTTAATCAAAGTTCGATCCAGACATGTTCATCGAAGGTACGTGCTATTTTGTGGATTCATATCCATTTAATTTATCTGAAGATCTTTGTGAGGAGTTCAGAGAAATTTATGGCGATCCAGTTTATGACACATATGATGATGAGAATTTGTGTAAGAGGATTTATGGTCCTCCAATCTATGACGACTATGTTGCTATCGTTACGGAGGAAGACGTAGATGGTGTGACCGTAAAAGATGATCTTGCTCTCCCAAAATTTGAGTTAGGTCTCGCAGGATGCAACAATTGGGAAACTCAGAGGTTGATTTGGGCTTTTCCAAAACAAAGCCCAATTGAAGGCTTGCTTAGAGATCAAGCTTTTAGATACAAGGGTGAGTTTGTGAAATTGATATGTACTCTGTCGGCGGCTGTTGCATGGGACAGTGATATGGCGCAGGGACATGTTCTTACGTCTTGTTATATTATTATGGAGAGTGCACGTATTCCACAATTCTTCATGGCACGTCTGATACACCGTTATACAAAACTCAATATTGATGAAGTATGTCAAGACTGCTTACTTGCGAGTCAAGAATTTTGTTATTGGATGGCTGGAAAAGACATATTATTTGAAGACCACGGTTAAGATTCGAGGACGAATCTTTCCAACCCGGAGAAAATGATGGAGAGAAGATATTTAGAATAAATATCTTATTTATTTAGTGTTTTATTTAAAGTATTTATTATTAAAATATTTATCTCTAATGTTTTAAGGTTTCTATGTTTTTTTATATATAGCCGTTTAGGCTTAAGTTTGTATGGAGATTATTGATATTGATATTTTATAAAAAAGAGGTTTGAAACCCTTAATTTCCTTGTTACGGCTAGAACTCGAGAGTTCTCAACGAATCAAGAAGACTTTGATCCTAAGTATTCTCAGACTAAATAGGATTCATTGTGTTATCGTAGCTTCCTCTACATCAGAACCTTAGAGCCATATTTGGTCATCACATTTACTAGTGGTCCAACTGTTTTCTCGAGCGGCCCACCACCGCCACCAAAATGATCAGCATAACTAACATAGATCGTGTATCAAGACTTGTGATGTAGAAGCAAACTAAATGACTCCATAATGTACGCTAATATTCTTACTCTTGGACAGCAGAGATGATAAAGACAAGGGCAAATGCCATTCTACCAAAAAATGCAATTGCTGGCATTGACCTTGTTAAGGTTGTGCACATCATGTTCTTGACGTTTGACATCCTCGTATTTTGTTCTTGATGTCAATTTTAGCTATGAAATCTGATTAAGATAGTGGTAAAAATACGAAAAACGTCAAATCATCATGGAGAGGATAAGGAAGTATCTTGATGAGAATCATTTGTTAAGCCAAGAACTCTAGAAACACAATGGTTTTATTTTTCTTAGAAAGCATAACAGTAAATTATTGTATCATTTCTTTATTTTTTAATATAAGAAACAAGAAAGGATGTTGATTTTTTAATTATAAGAAACAAAAAGTAAAATTTTTGATGAATCTGTAAGCAGCAACTTACAAGGAAGAAGTTGGTTTAGTCATTAGTCGTAATATGAACAAACACCATTATTGATGCAGACCGGCTTGTGGAACAAAAGTCTTAATGTGTTCCTTATTATTTAAATGTGTTTTTATCTAGAAAGGTGAGAAGATTTGGGTATTTTTGAAGTCAACGTTCACAGAAAAGACTCTTAATTAAAATAAATAAAATGGTAGAGATGTGCGTTGCATAACCAATTGTTGAGAATAATTAAAAGTACTATTTAATAAAATGAGAAAATCGCATAAAAAGCCTAGAAAATAGAATCTACACAAAAAAAACTTTAAACCTAATTTTTTTTACTAGCACTTTAAACTTTCAAAGTGATATTTGTGTCACAAAAAATCTTCGATATGGCTTATTTATTCATCAAGTAAAAAAAATAACATGTTGTACATGTAAATGTGATGATGTGTCTGTTTTTTAGAAAAAATAATTAATAATTAATAAAATAAATAAAAAATCAGAAAATTAAATAAAAATGGAAAAACTATGTAAAAATTCAGAAAATTAATTAAAATTTCAAAAATAAATTAGAGTTAATTAAAATACAGAAAATTAAATAAAAATTAAAAAACTAAATAATATTAAATTAAAATACAGAAAATTAAATTAAAATACAGAAAATTAAATAAAATTTAGAAAACTAAACAAAAAGTAAAGAAAAAATCACAAAATTAAAAAAAAAAATAGAAGATTAAAAATAGTTTTTTTAATTACAAGATTATTTTTCAAAGAAAACAAACATATCATCACAATAACAATTTCAAACATATGAGTGATGTTGATGGTGGTTTCTCTCATAACTATTAACAATGAAGTTTTGACATATCTCTAATGATAGTTTTTAACATCATTGTTAAAAATGACGGTAGATATGTCAATAACGATGTTTTCGTCATATCTACTGTCATTTTTAACGATAATGTCATAAACGTCACTGTCAATGTTCATGAGAGAAACCACCATCGTTATCAGTTTTATATTTGAAATTGTTATTGTCAACGATGATATGTTTGTTTTCTTTTAACAATCTTGTAATTAAAAAAAACTATTTTGATTTTTTTTTAATTTTTTTTCTTTATTTTTGTTTAATTGTTTTGAATTCTTATTCAATTTTCTTTATTTTAATTTAATCTTATTTATTTCTGAATTTTTATTTAATTTTCTGCATTTTAATTAAGAGAAATTGCCACAAATATCATATTCATAGTATCACTTTTCATGTCTACACTAATCACTTTTACACTCATTTTTAATGAATGATAAAAGACACTTATACCACTAGGGTTAACTAATCTAAACTTAGGGTTTAGAGTTGAGGGGTGTGGTAAGGTTTTTGGAATCTGAAATTTAGGATTATAATAAATATATAAATAAAAAAAGAATTAAAAATAGTTTCAAAATAATTTTCGATTTTCAAAAAAAAATTTGAAAAAAATTCAAAAACAAATTCAAAAAAAATTATAAAAAGTTCGAATTTGAAAAAGTGTAATTCGAAAACATAAAAAAAAATATTATTTATTTATTTAAATAATGATTTATTTTATATATATAGAAAACAAAGGTATAAGAGTCTTTTGCCACTTAATGAAGAATGCATTTTGAGAATGTCCCTTTAGTGATGGTAAAGATGAAAAGTGGTACCTTGAAAATGGTAAACATAAAATTTCCCCTTCAATTAATTCTAATTTATTTTGAAATTTTAATTAATTTTCTGAATTTTTATTTAGTATTCTGATTTTTATTTAATTTTCTAACTTTTTATTTATTTTTTAATTAAATAATTATTTTTTTTCAGAAAAACCGATACATCATCACATTTTTACATGTACAACATGTCAATTTTTTACTTTATGAACAAGTAAACCAGGTTGAAGGTTTTTTTGTGATACAAATATCATATTGAAATTCTAAAGTGATAGTTAAAAAAATTTAAGGTTTAAAGTGTGTTACTTTCAAAGTTTTTTATGGGGTTTTCTTAAATAAAATTATCACATTATTGGTTAAGTTGGATACAGTGGCACCATTATAACTAGTTGTCCGCATATAATCCCTACATGATATGATTTTGAATATAAAACAAATGATTGGACAGATTACAGCTAATCATCATAAAATAATGTAAATCCAGGGTACACGTAGCCATTTTATATGGTAACATTTGAAACTTAACGACACCACTTTTTGTGTTAATTGGTCAAAACCAATTATGAAGAGGCACAAGTCAATAACTCATCTTCAATGAAAAGATATATAACAGAAATGGTATTTATATAATTATGCGAGTATGTATGTACAAATATTAATAAAATATGATTAGTTAGGTATCTTGTCTGTCATGATCTATTTTTTATGATAAATTATGAAGACAACGCCCAGTAGTGATCTTAATGTAGTTCATGTGTTTAACGTGGAATCTATCTTCAAACCAAACTAAATTAAACCAAGATTAAGCACTGTAATAATAATTAAAAAAAAGAATCATTAAAACCGCAGATTACAAACTTACAATTGGATCAATTTTTCTTATTTTCTGATCTTTTGTAATATACAAAACAAAACAAACAGAATTCACAAGGATAGCTAGATTTCAAAATAATTACACAGCCTACCTCTTCACACTCTCTACTTTCGTTTTTAGCAAACCCTTCTATGAGTTGTTGTCTTCATCTATCAACTCTTTTTGCACGTAAAGAATTACAAATGATTTGGTTTTGTTGTTAAACAAATGTCCATTGCTTAAGTCTGGCATGTTATATATCCAAGTGTCGATTGCCTAGAGGCAAGAGCTGTTACAGTCATTGTTTGTATGTGTTCGATAGGGATTACTATATATGTTGGGATCAAAATAGTTTATTTCCCAAAGTTAAGTGTCGTGCTTTTTGCTTGATAGCACACCAAGTACACAGAGATGTAAGAATGAGGTATTAAGCTATTCTTAATGGTGCACCATATACAGAACTACAGCTGTCAATGCAGTCTGATGTTGTTCTAACTTCTTCATCTAAGTTTCTTAAATTTCAAAAGTAAAATCTTAAAACAGTATACTCACTTTTTTCTTGTAATTGGTGTAATTAGTATAATTATTCTCGAGTTTAAGCAGGAAAAAAACGCCTAGAACGTGCGAAGTGCATCCACCTTTTCTTCTTAAGAAGAAGACCGAGTCGCAGTTATTCTTATAATTCAATCATCTTCTCATCACCAATTAAAGAGTAAGGACTTTCTTTCTATACAATCATCTAAAGTTCCCAACCTACCGTCCTCATCATTATCTTCCTCTGGCTCATTTGATAGGATACATAGTAAGAACCAGAGATGGACTTTGTGCAGAGAAAAGTGAACAATTTAGGAAGTAAAGTTGCTACTTTCCCGTATATTGAAACTATTGGAAGAGCTCTCTTTTCCTCTTCCTTCTTCTTCTCTGCTTGGCATGAGTAAGACTCATCAACTACATCCTCTGTTTTCCTCTTACCCTTTTTAGATTTAATATCCTCATCATAACAATCTTAATTAGAATTTTAATAGAGATTGATCAGGTTGATTTCTAGATTCCTATAAACATTGGAAGATGGTGTGAAATTTAATTTTGGTAAGGTATATCTTAGGTTTTGTAGTAGATGGATATGTGTCCATATATTGACCGCAACTCATGTCTGATGTGAGACCTCTAACGGTATCAGATCCTCCTCTCAATTTATGATTTGACTCAACTAGAGCTTTTTTTTATCTTTGTTATATTTAGTTACATGGAGCTCAACTCCAATTGGGAAGGAGCACAGGATTACTGGAGACCGAAGTTCGGATATTCAGGAGACCAGATTAAGCATCTTATGGCTATTAGTATCATAGTGAAGACGCTTGGTGGACTTGTCTTCATCTATGGCAGCTTCTTTGGAGCTTTCCTCTTGGTACTTACTCTCAGTTTGCTCTTATTATATTCTAGAACCAATTCTAATTAGAACGAGATAACAACTTCATAAGTATATATATATATCTTGGAATGTAATGGAGTTCCTTATAATTTGAGCTTCATCTTATAGTTATAATAGATCTCTTGGTTTCATGCCAAACCAATCTGTTTCCTTGTTGTTATATAGCTTCTACACCAATTCATTGTTACAATGATCCATCACGATTTCTATAGTCATCGTGTCGACATTGAACAATTTGGACTCCTTTATCTCAAATTCAAAAGGGTAAGTGACAACATCTATCTCTCTTTTTCAGCCACTTTGGTTTCTTTTGAATCTCACTTTTTTTTCTTTCTAATCCTGTCGGTTTGTTTGTTAAGATCTTGAATGAAACTGTGTCTTACGACACCGTAAACAATTTCTACAAGTCAAACTTTGACGAGCAGCATGTTGAGAATGTCATATCAAAATTCCGTGAGGTGTGTTCTTGCGGCCTATATATGTGTAATAAGTTGCACATAACGAAATGTTTCGGCTGACTGAGTATGATTTGTTTTGTGTAGCTTACGGATCAGGCAGCTACAAACTCTTCGTTGTTTGGACATGCCGAGTTTGTTCAGCATCTCTTAAGCTTCATCAAAGGATTGGCCGTAGTAGGGGCATTGCTCTTTTTCTTGACAATGAAACACAAACTCAACAAAGCTAAAAAAGAATCCAAAGTAAAAACTGACTAAAACTAAGCCCACTTTCTTTTGTTTTCGAAACACAAGCCCACTTTCTAATATTACTTTTCGTTAAAGATTTCATTTGATTCCCTTTGTCTTTATGTTTTAGATCTAAACATGGAATCATTTTTTGCCTAATGAACAAACACTATCTATCTCTCTTTCATTATCTACTAGTGGTCTAGTAGCGCCGGGTTCGTATGTTTTATTATTAAATAAATTTATAGTTTATTTTGTAGTATTAGTAAAGAAAATATGTTCAAAAATATGAAGGTGAATGTATATTAAAAGATAATGATATCTTTCTGATTCATTTGATAGTGGTAAGCGACCGTAGTGTATTAGTTTGTTTTAAAATTGCTTAGGACAATATGGAATAGTATAACTGGTTATGATTGATCAATAAAAGTATAAAAAAAAGCTGATAGTCGTAATAAAATAAATTCAGTTGAAATTTAAACATGAATTAAAGTTGATGTTCCAAAAGAAAAAATGTAAATGCTTTTGTGTTTTTTATGATTATCTTGTTTTAAGGAAAATAATAACTTATTTCATCCTCTTAAAATAGTAACAATTTTCGCATACATTGTTTAAATATGCAAAACTATTTTCATGTTGGACAATTGTTGGTTCCTAATTAACCTTAAGTGTTTAATAATGTATATTGTTAATGTTCATATTACAAAACTATTTGCTTGCTTAAGAAAGTGGACAAAATAGCGACAGACCAAGCATACAAATTGGATATGCATGTAGTTTGCGACCAAGCATATGGAGTTATATAAGCTAAATGAAGCATGTACATATAAAAACTTTCAATCCATTCATGAACACATAACCGCTTACACAAAACTGGGGCACATAAACACTGGAAGTTACATACAGACACCAAATATACAACAGAAAGAAAAAGCTCAGCCAAGAACACAAAAGGGAATGTTACTATCTTTTCATTCAACCGTCAAATAAGGCCCTCAATCTCCGTCAAACTTGATCCTCCACCAGAGGAGCGACCATCGCCATGTCATCAGCCGACAAGAATTAAACAACCACTGTTAGGTTAGCAAACTTATCTAGCCTTAAAGACCTCAAAGCAAGCTTTATCGGGTCATGGTGACGACGTAATTCACACCTAAAGATACAAAAACCTTTTGAATTTTCGCATCCCATTATCAGAAACTTGTCTTCCTCTGTTAAATGTATCTTTTTAATCTCCTGGCTCTTCTATGAGTGGATATCATGACCCTCGTGATAGTTTCATGTCATAATCGCTATGCCATTTAAGTAACTGGCATCGTCAAAGCCGCCACTTCCTTTGACTTTCTTCTTTACGGTAAGTAGATTGGTTTGTGGTCTTGAGACATGTCTATGGCTTCACCATTCCTACAGATAACAGCTCTGCCATCTCCCGCATTTGCAACCATTGAGTGTCTGGTTCAGAAACAGAACAACAATCATGAGCAACCAAACCTACACTTAAGATCAAATCTTAGTGATTCTGAAGACGGGTTTGGTCGAAGCTAACACAAATACCTTCCAAAAATAAGGGCAGCAAGAGCTGAGGTACCAGGTACCAGAAGAAAAACCTGAGAAAAGAGCCTCTGTTGCAGTCCTTTGCTAAAGCAAGATCGGCCTGAAGAAACGCATTGCTCAAAGAACTCTTGACTTATTCGACATATATACTGTTCAATTCCGTTTTTTTCTTATATAAGGTGTGTTGCTTCATGTTTTCTATGAAGACATCTTTTGATGAATCTAAGAACATCAAATTCAATTCCTCTGTCACAGAGCAATCCCACAAAACCCAACTGAGGAAAAAAAATAATTTATATTGGAGATACTTACCGAAAGAGAAGTGGTGTGAAAGATTGTGTATTATTGGGGGCTTTGTCTCAGAAGGCTCATTCTGGTTTTTGGCATCAACTGAAAACCATAGATCATATCATAAGATCGATGAAGTTAATCACAACAAAGAACAACAGATACTAAAGTACTTGATAAATTAAATCTGTTCAGCTATGAGCTTCCTAAGTTAATTTAAAAGTATTTTTACATTTGCATCTACATGCAGTTCATACAAAAAAAACATATACTTCTCAGTCCAGTCTTATGGACATAGCTAGTCAAGCTCGCAACAAACTTTGAAACTAACTCTTAGTAGGAAAAATATTTACATCACATGAAACTGAGACAGAACCAACTTATTGAAGAAAACAGAATCTTACCCTGCCTAATGGTCTCCTACTTTAATGCAGCTGCAGAGAAAGCCTTCTAAATATTATAAACAGCCAACCTAAAAGGAGAAAGAGAAGAAAACAAAAAAAAAAACACTTTAGCAGCAAGAAAAAAAAAACTGTTTGCGTCTCAGCCCTCTAAGCAACACATGAACGTAAATAGAAAGGATGAAGAAACATACAACTCGAGCTGCAAAGACACTACAACGCTGTGGAGCCTGGTATACAGTACGGTCCACGATATTATACGATGCTATAAACTTGTCTGGACAATCGCAGTAGCATCACTGATCACATACTCTTACGCCTGTCATCTTCCTGCACATAAAATTATAATCGTGTTAAAATCAAAAGATCAATCCTTTGATCTCTTGATGTCCAACACTATCCCCTATAAAAAACAAAGAAAAAAACACTAAAATTTTGAAATCGAAAGTAGCAAGGAGATGATAACGAAAGTTAGAGAGTGATCGAGAGGGTGAACGGATCGGAAGACCTTGGAGACTGGTCCCTGTTTTTCAAATCCGCAAGAATGTTGAAGGAATTAGCCATTCTCGGAGTGGGTAATTAGCAGAGAATTTTCTTCTCGATTTGGTGAAGTTGTGCTGTCATCGCTAGGAGATTTATAGTCGGAGCCTCCGTCGGTTTAGTTGGGAGACGATGAGTCCAATTGAATGTTTTGAGAGTAGGAGGTGGGGGTAATCACGTTACAACTCGGATTAAAGTAAGTTTTAATGCAAATGAGAAACGTTATAGTGAGTTGATCGACGGCTTCGCAAGGATGCTGAGCTAGGAATGTTAAAGCTAAGAAGCTGATGAAACGCCCTACACGTGATTGGTCTGAACAAACGTCTTGTAAAAGTCCAAACTCCAGAAAACTATAATAACAAAAGACAAAATAAGAGGCCCAACACTCAAAACGTAAAAAGAGCAAGCGTAAACCAAAAAAAATCACCTGCCACGTGTCTAATTTTGCCCATGCTAAAACGATGATGTGGAGGAAGGAGGAGAGAGACAACTCTCCTTTATTGTATAAGATTCCATGTTGTTTTTACTTCAATCGTCATTACTTCAATCGTGACTAACGATGCTTTAATATTCACGCAGAAGCATAGCAGTGAATATTCTAGTATACATTGGCACATTGCAATCGAAGAAAAAGAATGAGGAATCTAAATATTTAAATTACACGAAAAAGACAAATCTCTTCACTTTTTTCAAATTGACGCTATTTGAAACAGTTATATACATATATAAATATATATAAGGAAAATCGCATTTTAAACTTTCGGAGTGTCACATTCTCGTATTTTAAGCACTAAACGTTTTTCACTAGCACTTTAAACTTTGAAAGTGACATTTTTATCATAACAAACCTATAACAAACCTCCAATAAAGTTTACTTGATTACCAAGTCAACGAGTTGATATGTACTGTTCATTTTGTGATGACGCGTCGGTTTCTTTTTTTTCCTTAAAAAATAAATAAATAAAATACATAAAAAATTCGAAAAAATTGATATTTTGAAAAATTCAAAAAATATAAAAATAACATTTCAAAATTAAAAATAAAATAAAATATTTTTAAAAAAATAATCCAATTATACACCAATAAATATATATATATAATATAATAACTTGAATGGTGATACTAGATTCTGTTTTTTGGTTTTTGATTTTTTTTTTTAATTTTTGATTTATTAATACTTAACTTATTAAATTTTTGTGAAACTAGAAAATATCTCATAGACCACTTAAAATGTTTTTGACCTTAACTAAAATACTATAAGTTAGTTTGAAATATAATTAAGAGATAGAGAGCTATGCCTTTAGATTTGTATATGTTAGGTTTTGGTATGAGTGGAGCTTCTTAGATAAGTAACATATATTTTAGTTTCTCTAAAGTTTGATTAGTTATTTAATTTCAAAGTTATTTACTATTTTAAGAACTTCACTTATAAGTTAATTTCTTTTTAAACAAACTTAAAATTACTAAAATAAATATCATTTTAATAAATAATACAAATAATAGGATTATTTTGAAAATTTAACAAGTTAAGTATTAATAAATCAAAAAAATTTAAAAAAATCAAAAACCAAAAGCCAGAATCTAGAATCACCATTCAAGTTATTATATTATATATACTTATTGGTTTATAATTGGATTAATTTTTAAACATATTTATTTTATTTTTAATTTTGAAATGTTATTTTTTATAATTTTTTGAAATTTTAGATTTTTTGAATATTTTCGTTTTTTCGATTTTTCTATTTTTTCGATTTTTCGATTTTTTTTAATTTCTTTTTAATTTTCTGTATATTTTATTTTTTATTTAAAAGAAAAAAAAAGCGACACGTCATCACAAAATGAACAGTACATGTCACCTAGTTGATTTGGAGGTTTGTTATGATAAAAAATGTCACTTTCAAAGTTAAAAGTGATAGTCAAAAACGTTCAGTGTTTAAAGTGCGAAAATGTGACATTCTCAAGATTTAAAATGCGATTTTCCCTATAAGTATATAAGAGCATGATTATTGAGGGTCGTTGCTCTTGGGTCCTTAATAAACATATATTTGTATGTATATATTATATACGTATATATAATATATACATACAAATATATGTGTATTAAAGGCCCAAGAGCAAAGACCCCCAATAATTCTGCTCTAAAAATCTCTCGGTTAAATAACACAATGGCCGGACCTTACGTATCACAACAAGAATATAAAGAGAGTTAAGCAAAAAAACATATATATATATATGCACATGACAATGTGTTTCAAAAAAAAAATGCACATGACAAGATGTATATTGACCATCTTTGCAGAACTGTTCTTGTTCTACGGTTCTAGCTTAAATAAGAACCAAATATATATTTTTTTGTTATATAGTTTTTCTGGAACTCATCTGTTTTCATAGTATTTAACTATTTATATATGGTAGATTCACAACACGTAAAAACGAATTAGGATCTGTAGCATTAAAAACATCTACTTTAAATCAGTCAAACTAATCTCGCATTTCAGTAATGATTCAGAAATACATTTGGCATAATATTATCAACTTGTAACAAGTCAAACTAATCACTAGTTATAGTATCTTAAACAATGTTGTCACTTATAGTAGGCGTTTACTCTCGTCCTTTTATATATAAAAAACCACAGTTTGTATATTTAATTTTCCATCATTCAATTACCATATAGTCGTCTCTTTGGTGATCATCATCTTCCTTCCTAACAGACTTTCTTTTTCTGTCTAGTACATTTAAACACAAATAGATATACGATTATTTATCTTCCTTACTTCGGGGAAAATATGGAGAAAATGTTGTGTCTTATACATGCCGGTCGAATTGTTTTCGCGTTTGCGTTTATAGTGTCTGCTTGGAGAGAGTAAACACTAATCAAAATATAGATCTAAATGATATATATTGGTTTTTCTTTAATCTAATTGTTAATATTCAATGTTTTTTCCTTAAGGTATGATGATGAACGTGCTTGGTTGGTATTTAACCTTAATGGTGAAGAAGCTGCTGAGGAGTACATAATTCTTGGTATAGTAATGAAGGTATTTGGAGTGATATGATACCAAGTTGTTAAGTATAACACATACGAGAAATTAACAAATCTAGTTTATCTAATTGTTTCATTATATTGATCAAAATATTTTTAGGCCAAGTACATAATTGGTCTTGGTATAATGATGAAGTTATACGGAGGGATATCTTTCCTCTCCACCACTTACCCCGGCGCACTTATCTTGGTATATCAATTCACGTCGTTATCTTATTGTTATGTTTAACCTTGAAATAACAAACCATATGTACTAATTACTAAACTCTTGCATGTTGTTTGATCTTAGCTCATATACCAAGCAATATTGAGCCCGGTTTTGTATGATCTCTACAATCGAGGTTACATACAATTTCGACAATCGTATCAACATTTTCTACAAATCTCTCATCGCAGTAAGAACCATATCCGCGGCTAGACCTGGTGTATTTAATGTATTGATAATATATAATTATAACACACCTGAAATACATGATTAGCTTGTGGAGAACTCAGTTTAAGCAACGCAAGGCACCGGAAATTTTGCGATCAAATAAGCGAGGTGACGAATCTGACTATAACAATTATCATCTCACTATCTTTTACATAACTTTCTTTGTAAGTAACCCGATCCGAGACTTAAGACTTTAATAATCAATTTCTTTGTCGCTAGTTACTATTAAGTATTAACTAACTAGATATGATTATATACAAGTATATAACACAATAGAAATGTATGATCAGTATGTGAACGAGACGCTATCGGTAGATAATGGAGCGTCCGTGGCCATGTGCCACCACGAGTCCATAGATCAGGAACTTATGAGCCAGAAATTTTGCGATCTAGTTAACGAGGTAATCAAGTCTCATTACTTTTATTATCACACTATAGATTACATAATCTTCTGGATCACTTTTTTTTTGCAGATTGAGAGACAGGCTAACTCGAATCCTCTGTTCACACAGAGCAAATTTAACACATTTTTCATGCCCTTCATCAAGGTATATGTTAACTAGCAATAATTGTCGGTTAGCATTAAGATAACAATAGTCCAGACAATAAAGTATCAGAAACTAAAACTGGTTGGATATTCTTGTAGGGTTTTGGAATAATAGCTGCGTTGGTGTTCTTCATTACGATGAAACATAAGTATGGGATGCTCAAGAAGCACAAAACTAATTGAGCCGATATATGGCTTTTCAATTGTGTTTTAAATAACAAGGGATCTCTTGTTTTTAAAGAATTTTTGTCTTGTCAGATCCTGAATGAAATGTTGTCCTACAACACTGCATACAATTCAAATTAGACTTTTATGAGTTACTTTAATACAAATCACACTTTGACCAGCAGAGAATTGAGAAACTTAATTAAGACTTTGACCTGTATTTAACGATTTGTATAGCTTGCGGATAAAGCAATTACAAATCGTTGTCGAGTTTGTTCGATGACCCTTTAGATTCAACCAGTGTTTTTAAAATCGGACCAACGAACTGAAATTTTTTTAGGTCATAGGTCATTGTGGTTCAACCTGGCTTCGATTGATTTAAACCGAATTTAATTATATTTTGTAATAGTATATATATTCTTACAAAGATAGATCTTAATATCAAATAAAATGTTTCAATAACCATAATGTTTAGAATTTTTTTTTTAAAAAATAAGAAAATGAAAGTGTAATAAAATGATAAAATAATTTAATAGTTTAAATAAAAAATCAATAAGAAAAATGAAATTGAAACTAAGTTCTATGTTTGAATTAGGTGAAAGTTGAATTTCTGGATCATTTTTTTCCATTTCTAAGTACATTGCAAAAAAATAACGAAGGTTAAACCACAAGTAAGAAAAAAAAGAGATCATGTAAACTAAGTTTTGACTTGCTCGTGGAATGAGAAGCAAGAATAATTAAATGTTCTGTTCTTTTATAAATTACACAAATTTCAAAAATGTAAATGTTTCAGTTATTAATTTTTTTTAATACTAGTGATCATAAAATAATATTTAAACAAAGTGAAAAGTAGACAAAAACATATCTTGACGTGAAGATTTAAGTTTGTGAATCTTGTAACTTGTGAGTTGTAGAGACATAAAAAAACGAGAAGGCTTAATTAAAAAAAAACAAACAACCATACTTTATTAATCTTTCTGAAGCCCTATTTTTACTTTAGAAGAAAAAAAGTTAATTGTTTTATTAACAAAAATTTAGTTTATATACGAACCAAAGTTTGACTGTTTCATTAGGTTACCGGTTCCTTAGGTTTTAACGGTTCAATATAGATTTTTAATCGGTTCAGCCTTAATTAGATTTTAGCATTACCCCAACCCATTTTGGTATTCGGTACGCGGTTAAAACCATCGGTCCGGATCAGGTTTAAAACACTGGAATCAACAATGAATTGGTTATGGACTCGTAGTAGTAGTATAGTAGCATTTCTCTCTTTAGTGGATATGAATCATAGACACATTCTGAGTAACAAGTAATAAACTAGTTAAAAATAGTTCAACATTAAAAAAAAAACTGAATTACTATAAATAAATCAGCCATATAGCATGAAAAATTTGTCCCATCT
The DNA here is from genome assembly GCF_020379485.1 of Brassica napus. Taxonomy (NCBI): domain Eukaryota; kingdom Viridiplantae; phylum Streptophyta; class Magnoliopsida; order Brassicales; family Brassicaceae; genus Brassica; species Brassica napus. The sequence continues at coordinate 22,125,481 of NC_063434.1, read as the reverse complement.
TCTCGTTTTGGAATAAGGATTAGAAAGTCCCAAACACACAAATCTCTTGTATATTAAAGGGTTTTTAGTAATTAAACCCCTCAACTAAAGATGAATCGTAAAATAAACCCTCAACTAAAAATCATGTGAAATAAACTCTCAACTTCAATTCCATTAACATATGTTACCCTCCGTCTAAAAAACCGTGACGGAAGGTGACATACGTTAACGGTTTGTAAGTTGAGGGTTTATAATGTTGAAAACTTAGTTGAGGGTTTTTTTTTACGATTGAAAAATAGTTGAGGGTTTTTTTCACTAAAAGTTATTAAATTTTTAAAATCTTTATTATCATTTATATATTGTTTTAGATTGATTTATAAGTCTTTAAAACTAATTTATAAATTTTAATACATTACTTTATAACCGATTTATAAAGCTTCATAAACATTTTAATACTTTTGCATATGATTAATACGGTTTCATAATTATTTTATAAGTTTTTACAGATTCTGCTACTTTTTAGGATAAAATAATCTAACATTATTCGTGATACTACTGAAACATATATTGCAATACAATAGTAATATATCAAATATATTTCTATTGATCAAGAAAACAAACAAAAATATAATGTATTGGAATAAAAATAATCATGTATTATTTTTTGGGATAGAGGGAAAGTATGAGCGAGATGATGAAAATCATGAAAATAAGAAAAAGTGTGTCCTAACTCTAAATAGAAAGATTGACTTCGTGGATGAATTATCCTCCACAATTTTTAAGACTTATATAACTTAGAAAAATTAAATTATTTGATAGTTGACAATGACAATATAAACACACAAATTTTCTTATATCACTATTGCCAAATATCAAATAATTTAATATTTTGAAGTTATATTAAGCTGTAAGTAGTGTTTAAAATTATTAATTTAGGATGTATAAATTAATTTTATAATAAAGTTATGTATTAAAATTTATAAATTAGTTTTAAAGGCTTATAAATCAAACTAAAACAATATATAAATGATAATAAAGTTTTTTTAAAAATTAATGACTTTTAGTGAAAAAACCCCTCAACTATTTTTGAATCGTTAAAAATTAATGACTTATAAGTTTTTAACATTATAAACTCTCAACTTATAATCTGTTAATGTATGTCACCCTCCATCACGGTTTTTTAGACGGAGGTTAATATATGTTAACGGAATTAAAGTTGAGGGTTTATTTTACATGATTTTTAGTTGGGGGTTTTATTTACGATTCATTTTTAGTTGAGGGGTTTAATTACTAAAAACCTTATATTAAAAGATAATCTATACAACCTTTTATCTAAAGATAATCTATACAACCTTTTATCTATGCCACATGGCATTGTTATAATGATTTTAAAATCACTAGAGAATTAATAACTTGGTCCATATAAATATATACTATAATTTTTGTTAAACTAATTATAAATTGATTATTAATGTACAAAAAGATATTTTCATTCTTTTCCTAAAGAAAATCTACATAATTACCTAATATTATTAAAATATACAATTTTGAATAATAAAGATTTGGTGACAATTTTTATATCGTTCTTAATTTTTGTTTAATTTATATTATAAAATAAACTAAATTATCATGTTGACCACACAATAAAAATTTGGATTTTTCGTATATGTTATATTTTGAATTTTTAAAAACAACTTCAAATTACTAAAATTGTTAAAGTCTCACATTTAAAAATTATGATCACTGATTTATATTTTTTGTTATAGCTAGATAGAAATGATCATAAAACGATATGAATATAAATTCTCATTTAATATTTATATTCATATTGAAAGTATATATATTTTAAAACTGTTTAAATGAAATTATATACCATATAAAAATAGATATTTTAGTTCTTAAATTTGTATTGAACAAGTATTGAGAACTTAATATTTTAATTTTGTAATTTACATTTAATTTTAAATACAATTATAAATTACTACATAGATTAAAAGACCACACTGAAATTTTGTTTTCAGCAATTTAAAATTTTTGTTATAAAAAAATAAATGATCATAAAATCATATGAATACAAAGTCTTATTTAATAGACAACTATATTAAAAATTTATACTATATGTGTATGTTACTATCATTTAAATTTAACTACATACCATAAAAAATAAGTAAATATGATTATGTGTAGTTATTTATCATAAAATTATAAATAAAAAAATAATTATTTTGATTTATGTGTTCGTGCCAATTCAATTATATATGTAAAAATTACTTGTTTCTCAAGTATTCAATATATATTTATCATTTTATAATATGTAAAATACAAATAAATAATAGTGTACGTAAAAAAGATTTGTATATTGAATGTTCATCCCGTACAAGGCCTAAATTTTAACTCAGTATACATATCATAAACACACCACAAGAATGCAAAGAAATAATCCTTTCTCAAAAAAAGAGAGAAAAATGCAAAGAAATGCGGTTTAAAAAATTAAACTAAAAGTTTTTTAGAAATATTGATCATTTTTTGAAAGTTTTATATTTTGTAATTGTAATTTTGAAAACGCAATAATGTAAATAGTTTTCAAGTTGATAACTAATTTTAAATATATTCAAATTAACTTTAAACTATAATTATTGTGTAAACTATAAATGGGTGATTTTAAATCATTTTTTTTTCTCATTTAAATTGTAAAAATTCATTAATAATTTTAGAACTAGCAAAATAATTTTTTGATCTTCTAATCTTTTCATCATATTAGTTTGATTATGTTAATATATTATCCAATTCTTATTATTTTATCTTTGAAATTTTTTATGAATTATCTGAGTTTATAAAATAGAAAGTACGTCTCTATAACTTTTATATTATTTTTTTAAAGAAATCGTTTATACTATGTTTTCTAGAATTTCTAACTCTAAAATTCAAATTACAAATATGAACTTGGATATGAAGTGGAAATATTCTGAAATTAACCAACCAAACTTTAAAAATGAATTTGCCAATGGAGAAAAAGCAAACTTCCAACAATGCAAAAGTTCAAAGATGTACTAAAAAATACACAGAAATTTGTCAATCACTTTCACCATCAGCTATATTAAACTAATTATAAGAAATTTCCACTTTCCAATAAACAAAACATTAAACACAAAAATGCGCATTTGTTCTTCTTCGCCATCCCTCTCTGTGGAAAAAAGAAAACTCAGAAAAAGTCTTTAATTCTACTCCTCTGATCCTTCAATTGCGTATCCTTAAACCCATTAAACAAAAAAACTCTTTTGTTTCCTCACCGGTAAAACCGTCTGATCTTTCCAGAATCTTGTTTTTTTTTTCTTTTTCTGGCGGCAAGGTTCTGATTTTCTTTTTTTTTTTGTCGGAGAAGTAAACAAATACTATATTTTGACGATTTGGGTTTGTCTTGATTTGGGTTGTTTGAGCCTTGGAAGAGGGAAATGATAGATATCCCTGGAACACCAGGGACTTTGACTGGTCTTGTCTTGAGAATTTGTCAGTGCGTTTTTGCTGCTGCCTCCATTTCTTACATGGTTACCTCCGGTGGATTCTTCAGCTACACTTCTTTCTGGTAATCAACACTCTCTGTCTCTTACCTGATCAATCTTGTTATTGAAATCTAGGGAAGGTTTTTTATAGATCCAATCTTCTTAGAAAATTGCTTTTAGAATCTTTAACTAGTTTAGACCTCTGGACTCTGCTCAGTACCGTGAAGATCTCTGCTTTTTATGTAACTAGTTTTGACATGGAAGACGATCTTGTTCTAGACAGTTATTGATATTGGTTTCTCTCCAGTTTTAAAACATCAAGAAGCTATGTGCTTTTTTGTATTTTCTGTTTCTGATGTAGAGGAAAAAGATTGGAACTTTTAGCTTATTTTCTTCTTACCCCTAGAGATATGGTTTTCAGCTACCTAATTGCAGCAATGGGTTTGCAAGTCATATGGAGTTTCGGCCTTGCGATACTAGACACATTTGCTTTAGCAAGAAAGAAAACGCTTGTTAGCCCGGTTTTGATCAGCCTCTTTGTAGTTGGAGACTGGGTAAGTCCCTCTCTTTCTCTACCAAATGGCCCAAGAAAGCATCAAAACTTTAAAATCATCTTTGTTTGTGTGTGTTTTAGGTAACAGCAACATTGTCTCTAGCAGGAGCCTCGTCCTCAGCGGGGATAACGGTTTTATACTTTGGGGATTTAGGAAAATGCAGTTTTGAAGCAGAGTGTTGGAGGTATCAACTCTCTGTTGCTTTAGCTTTCCTTTCTTGGATCACCATCGCCATTTCTTCACTTACCACTCTTTGGTTACTTGCTTCTGGATAGTACCCCAACCAAGTTCATCACTCTCTTGTACAAGTTCCATATATATACTGTTAGACAAACTCATTTTTGATTCTTTATTTTGTTAATACAAACGATTACATCATTTTTTTTCTTAACTCTTCAATGTATACTCAATTTAAACTAAAATTTTGATGTTATAAACGTTTACTGTTTATCTATATTAACAGATTTTTGAATTGAGCTTGAATGTCATTTTTTTCTGTAAATTTCAGTTGTGGATAGTGTTTGGATCAGAACTAAATCGGGGAATTGCTCCCTATATACATAAAACACACAAATTCACTATCTAACCAAAAACACATTTTTTTCTCATCATTTCTCTTTGTATCTCTTTCTTACCTCTCACTAAAATCTAATTACCATTTTTTGATTATTTGGCAAATAAGCTTTTTTTTAACACATTTGGCAAATAAGCCCAACTAAATATGATAAAGAAACAAAAAAAGTTGGTTGGTGTGTTGGTTTGCCTTGCTTTGAAGCTAAAGGATGACCAAGATACAACGGCTGGGAATAAAATAGTTTAGTTTAAATCTGAGTGGCAAAGATGCTAATAGTAATACTATGACCCACTTTGAGTCTTTGAGCACTATCTTTGTACTATTTTTGTGTCTTTTTTACTCCACCCCTTGCATTTCCAGACTCCTCTACATTTTGTATGATACATTTTTGATTTATCTATTTCCACCTCTCTATTATTTAGTCAAGCGACCAGGAGAAAATTCACAAGTTTCTCAGACAATTTATTCAAAAAAATAGGTTACTGCAAAAATAATAACAAAGAATCATCTGAAGGAAACAAAACTCCAAAAGTGATTGAGAAAGGAAGCTTAAGCAGCTTTAGAGCAATTCTTCTGATCTTGAGAAGTATCACGCTGCGAAGGCGGTAGTAAGTATGGCATCATTGGCATGTTTGGATAGTAACCATAACTTCCGTAAACCGCCATTTTATTCTGATGGAAAGCTGCTGGATGAGAGGGCATGAAACCAGGAGATGGAACAGCCGCCATTGATCTCATCTGTTGCTCCATCTTCTCTTTATCTGACTTCAACACCATCTTCTCTTCCCTTAGCTCATTCTTCTCCGCCTGATTTAAACCATTTAAAAACTGAATAAGTCTCTTACAGCTTCATGAGCTTTTAGGACAAAAGTGAGAAACCAACCTTGAGACTCTTGATCTCTTCTAGAAGCTTCTGGTTGGATTCTTTAAGCTCATGAGCTTCACCTCTGAGATGATTCACTACCCTGATTGCATCGTCGAGAATTGCTGGTTTGTCAGTCTTTGGAGTCCTTGTAGGCTCCAAAACCGAGCTCAAATCCATGAACCTGAAACAATATACCAAGTGAATAAAACATCTAAAACACATATGTATTAGGGCAAAAGATGTAAACATACTTGTCGTTTAGCAACTCCCTTCTTTTTTTCTCACGACAGGCTTTGGTTCCTGGCTTCCTACATGGTCCAGTTCGTCCCCTGTGTTTCAGACAACGGATACTAAACAATAAAGATCACATTCAGTGTCAAGCCAAGAAACAAAGCTTAAACGGTTACCTCTTTCTAGAGCATTCTTCCTCAAACTCTTCCTTAACAACTTCAACAGATGATGAAGAATTAATATCCACAACGGGGCAACACGCTTGTCCCTGCTGTACATGAGTCGCTGTCCCTCTAAAGCTACAGACTTGATGTGTCCCCAAATCAAGTTGTGATGATACACAAAAAGGTCCTAAACCGTTGCTATCAAGGTTTCCACTAAAGGCATCAAACTGATCTCCAATGTTATTACATACTTGTTCGTCCTCTGGAAGCAAATTCACACCAAACTCAGGAAAGAGGTTTTCCTGATCTGTCTGTATAAACCCGTAAGGATCTTCTCCTCCACTGCTACAGAATCAAGAAACAACCAAAGAATAATCATAATTTTGAAGGCAGAAGAAACATGAAGGAGACTGAATAGAGGATAAAAAATAGTTAAAGGAACCTTTGATCGAAGCAAAGGGAAGCGAGAAGATCGTCGTCGTCTTCGTTTGATTGATACATCATTAGAGATTGAATGCAGAATTTGAGAGTCTGTCAGGAGAGAGATACGCACAACAAAGCACTGTGTGTGTAGAGAGAAATATAAATGAGGAAAATAATCTGAGTGACGTCAATATTCGGATTTTGTTTTCACAAAAATGATACAATTAGTTGGAGGGAATTTCGGATTTTTTCATAGCACAAATCGTATCCTTGCGAAAAAAAAAACAGATCGAATTTAAAAAAGGGAATTGGGCCTATAGCCATGAAAAAAACGTTAATTAGAGGACTAGCGCTTTACCCTAACGGATCGATATACGCCGTGATATATACATAATATTACTGTAAGACCCTCTTTAATTTACCGGCTCACCTGCTATGAAAAAAAATTATAAATCATTTTCTTTTAACCCCCAAATAAATCGTGTCTCTTCCCTTTCCACATAACCTCCATTCCCACTTTCTTCATCTACGGTTCTTCCCCCTCCATACGCTTCTCTCGCAAATCTCCTCCACCCGCTCGCCTTCATCTCTGTCGTCCTCGCTTCAGATCGTCTCCGTCTTCTATTTTGCTTCTCGGTGAATAGTGCAAGCCCATACCCATTCCAATTCCAATCATCGATTCTTCTCAGATCTCTTCAGTTACGTTACGTTCTCATATTTTAACCTTCGATTCTCTTCATCTCCTGTAATTTTATTTCATATTTGCGCTATACTGAGAACGAGGGTACTCTTTTAGTAAATCTACAGTCTCGTTGCCGTTGCGAAGTTCTCTAATTGATTTAGGGGTTGGGTGATTTGGGGTTGGGGTTTCCCCAGCTGTTCTTAGTCTTTGTTAAATTTGAATTTTGTTTTCCTAGCGAATAGCATCTGCGATAGATAGGTTTGTCTGTGTTGACATAGTATGATATCTTTCGTTCCTATTCTATTTGATATGGTATAGGTTAGCATGCGTGTGAACATAGTACGAGATCATTCATTACTATTCTAGTCGACATGGTCTAGTATAACTGTATGTAAACATATTTTATTTGAGATAGAATTGAGTGGTTGCTACTGCAGTATTTTGTATTCCATTTAATTTATTTGCATTAAGTATTCTGTCCTAACCGTGTTTACCTCCTACCTTCATCCTTCAGATCTGGCATGGACGATTTAAACCTTGCGAGTAGATTGTTTGAGACAGGCTTTGAACCTACTGGAAACAAAAGTTTTAACAACTATTTCAACCTATGTCATCGCCATGCCCATCCGCACACGTGTGCTTCTACATAACACATTTATTCTGTTAGAGCACCTATTATATGTTTCTATTATATTTTGATCATGTAAAATGAAAAATCATCTTATTTGCATTCATGCTATAAATTGAAACGTTTAATATCACTTTATTTTGCTTCTGAATTCATACAAATTTAGTACTTGCGTATTTTGATATATGAGTTGGGGTTTATATTTTCGTGTAGGGTTTCGTGATGATTGGATAGGGTTTAGTTTCTGGAATATTGGGAAAGCATTACTTGTTTCTATTTTGTTTGGATATGGAATAGAACATTTCTGAACTTTCATATCATGTGTTCTAATTTTGGTGATATAGAATTGGCATATTACATAATATAATTTAATATAACATAATTTAATTTAATATTACATACCATTATGTATTTTTTAGATTTTGATATATGAGTTTAGGGTTTATATTTGGGTTAGTATTTAGTGATTAGATTTTAGGGTTTAGTTTTTATCTGATATAGAATAAAACTTAGATGATAGAGAATATAACTCTCGATGCTTATGTATGTGATCAATAAAGTTATACGTGGATGGCTTTTTCTTCTTTCAAAAAATCACAAATACATACCTCCAGTATTATAAGACGTGGAAGGTTTGGTTTGCCTATGTTTTGGGGTTTATATTTACTTAACTTGGGTTTAGTGTTTAATGTCAAGTGTTCTATTACCATCCCCATTAACTTTGTATTTCATGTTGCTCATGAGGACTGTAAATACATATCTCCAGTATTATGGAAGGTGGATTGGGGTTTATGTTTCCCTAATTTGGGTTTAGTGTTTACTGTCAAGTATTCTATTACCATTCCATTAGCTTTGTATTTCATGTTGGTCAAACATGGATCGACTGTGTACATAGTACCATTTTAAATAGTACGGGTTAGATAGAATAGAAATATTCTCGTAATAGATTGTGCGATTGTGTACGTAACTCTATAAGACTTATAATCATTAACTTACTCATTTATACTTTAGCATATGGAATAGTTCGCCGTTAAATAAAATAGTATACTTCAATTTTTTTTATTCGTAGTTGTTAAATGGAAATTAACTTTCTTTGTAGTCGTTAGAAATATAAGACGGTCTACTATCATTTTCTTTAGCTTAAACATTGATTGTGTCAATGGTTTCTATTTCTAAGTTGGGTTTAGTGATTTAGTTCATTAGTTTATATCTAAATTTTCAGTGTTGCTGCTCTTTCAATTGGAATTGGATTTACAGTGATACTATTCTACCCAAATTAGTATGGAACGCTTGTAATCGGTATAGAATATACGTTTTATTATCTTCTATTTCGCCGTTTCATTTCACGCGCTTTCAAAATTCGCTCATTATTACTATGGGTCACAAAATCACCACGTCGTTTTCTTTATGTGAAGAAACCGGATACCTGTTACTAACAAGGGTATAACCGGCTGGAATGATGGTAAAAAGACAGTCACTACATTCTGTCAAAATCATGTCTATTCTCTTGATTTTCTTTTTAAATATGGCTAGTAAGCCAATAAGCCCTTTTAAAAAATACTTTGGTTTATATGAGAAGACAACAAAGTCAGAAATAAGAATCAAGTTTTATTAAAATTAAGATATATAAAATATACGGGGCTTTTGTAAAGCCACGCATTAACCAAAGGCTGGGTCGGGACGAAAGAGAATCGTTCAGTGTAGACTGCTTTTTTAAATAAGGGAAAATTGGAAAAATGGGACACTTTGAACTTTTATTTGTCACAATAGGATTTCTGATATTTTGGACAATTCTGGACATATTTTACCCTTTTTTAATAGAAAAAATAGTAAACTGAATTTTAAAAATGTTAAAAAATATCAAAACTATTGGAAACATAAGTATGACAATATATATGTTTAAATTGTTTTTTTTTTTAAAATGAATCATATTTTATTTCATCTTCTAGCTACAGTTATAATACTCATTCTGGTCATCTACTTAGTCTAGAATTCGGCTACTAATGTTTATACATAGATATATCTTTGGTATACAACGTAACCTATCTTTTCTTATATATTCTAACCAAAGCTAGGTTACGTTACGTTATAATCAAGAAAGATGTCTTTCTTATACCTTTAGCTTGGTTACGACATGTAGCCACAATGCGTTGATATACCCTATCTATATTTGGAGCCATGATGTGGTCTGCCTTTTACCTTATGTGGCGCCTAGGGAAGAATATGTTTCACATCTACTCTACTGTGTTCTGACTTACATAGGTTATACATTCTACAGGAAATCCGAAAAATATGGAAACTTCCATAATCGGTTAAAGATGTTTCCTAAATCTAAACTAAATCTTCCCTAAATATCTCCAAGAATATTTTCTCCCACGTTTTTCTCCTTCTCCCACGATCTTTTGTCGTCGTTCTTTGTGTTTCTCTCTTCTTCATCGACATAATCATCTCTCTTTTCTCTATCAATACAACATGGTTCTAATCTATGTCAAATCGGGTGAATGGATGTGTAGTCGCGGTGATGACTGGAGTTTCGTGGTAGACAAAGAAAGGCGTGGTCGAATGGTAACATTAGCAACTACTACTACGTTGAAGCAGCTCAAGATAATGGTGTGTGAGGATTATGGGGTGGACCATAATGCCATTAATGCCGAGTTCAGTTATTCGTTGTTAAATCAAAAAGGGAATCCTCCTATTATTATCACCAATGATCGGCAAGCATCTAATTTTGTGGGCTATGCAAAGAGGGAATCGTCTACTACCTTGTGTGTGATGTTCTCTGTTTCCGGTGTAAATCAAAAGGAACGAGTCAATATCGATTTGAATAAGGAGCCTTGCGATTCAAGTAATGTTGAGGATGAAGAAGTTCCTGAGATAAATCGAGCAGAGTTTTTCAAGCCGTCAAAGGAGTCTTTTGTTAAAAGAACGAATCATGTCGCTGCAGATGGTTGCGGTCCTTTAAGGAGTGAAAACATTGAACTTTTTCAAAACAATGGAGACAGTGATAAGGATGGTCGAGCTTGGAGAGGAGACTTCGTGAAGAAGGATCAAATTTTCACAAGTAAAGGGGTTCTGAAGGCAACAATGGAAATTTTAGCGATGAAGAATAATTTCGATTACACTGTTATCAAATCCACGAGAAAATGGTGGTATATTCGATGTAAAGATGCATTGTGCAACTGGACTGTGCGTGCAGAAGGAATAGATGGGTCTACATATTTCATGATCAACCAATGTGATGGAAGACATTCATGTGCTCCTTCAAAGAAAAGGAAATTCGGAAAAACAGCATCAGCAAGAACAATTGGGACTCTGATACAACATCGATTTGATGATGCAAACGATGGCCCAAAACCGAATGACATCATTCAATTTATGAGAATGGAGCATAGTTGTGAGATTACTTATTGGCACGCTTGGGAAGCTCGTGAGTTTGCTATTGCAGCTGCTAGAGGTATACCAGATCGCAGTTACTCTAAAATACCAGCATATCTGCATATGATTAAAGAAGCAAATCCTGGTACGCATACTCACTATGAAACTAATGAGAAGGGAAGATTCATGTATCTATTTATGTCATTTGGGCAATCAGTTAGAGGATTCTACAATGCAATGCGAAGGGTGATTGTTGTTGACGGAACTTTTCTGAAAAATAAATACAAAGGGACACTTCTTGTTGCTACTGCTGTAGATGGTAACTCTAATTTGTATCCGATTGCATTTGGGGTTGTTGATTCAGAGAATGACGATTCTTGGGGGTGGTTCTTCAGACAGTTGAAAGTGGTTATTGCTGATTGTCAAGACCTAGCTTTTGTCTCAGATAGAAATGCGTCTATTTCTAAAGCTATTGGGACTGTCTACCCTCGATCAGCACATGGAATTTGCATTCATCACTTATTGACCAATGTGGTCTCATTTTTCAAGACAAAAGGATTGACTGCGTTGGTAGAAAAGGCTTCACGGGCATATAGATACACTGAATTTCAAGAACGTATCACCGAAATTTTTGATATGAGTCCTGAGCTTGGAAGATATCTACGGGAGGCTGATGTGCGCAAATGGGCTCGTTCTCTCTTCCCTGGTTCCAGGTATGACATTAGGACCACGAACCCTGCAGAGTCTATAAATTCAGTTCTTAGAATACCTAGAGAATATCCGGTTATTCCTTTGCTTGATAGTATAAGAGAACTGTTGACTCGATGGTTCTATGAGCGTCGCTTGTTAAGCTCAAAGCATCTAGATCCTTTAACCGCTAAGGTGGAGAGAAAGATTGATAGGAGAATTGTGAAGGCAAAAGGATTCCAGGTTTACAAGGTTGACAACTTCAGATCGGTTGTAAAAGGAGACATATATGATTGTCATGTTGATTTGGAAAGAAGAACATGCACATGTGGTAAGTATGATATAGGAAAAATTCCTTGCCGACACGCCATTCCTGCAATTTATTCACGAGGTATGGAAGTATAAACACATGAATACTTGAGAATTATTTATTTTCGGGATTTTCATCATATAGACTTCATATTGATCAAGTTTTTTTTGAGATTGACAGGTATGGAAGTGCACAGATTCACTGACGCCTTATACAGCACTGCAGCGTGGAGAACCGCCTATGCAGATTCCATTAATCCAATAGCAGTTGTAGAGTCAGAATGGAATGTCCCTGCTGAGGTTAAACTTGCAAAGGTTTTACCACCAAAGACAAGAAAGAGTGCTGGTCGACCAGTAAAGAGAAGGTATGAATCAGTAGAAGACAAGATCGCATCTTCTCAAGGATCAAAGAAGAATAAAAAGCATAAGTGTAGCCGTTGTGGAACTGAAGGACACAAGAGAGGAACATGCGATTTACCCATCTAGTTTGTTATGTGTCTGCATCTGTCTCTGTTTTTTTCTTTATTGCTTTTGAAACAATTTGATCTTCTGTTTAAGAACCTATTTGACAATTTGGTATTTGCTAAACTATAGAGACAAATCGATTTATTCTAGTAACAATCAAAGTAATTGCAAAATAATTCGTTTCAGTAGATGATGATCACCTCGAAATAACAAGAAACATGGTCTTAACTTCTTTGAAAATAAGAAACAACAAGTTGAGGAAGCACATAAAAGTAGTTGAACATCATGCATAGATATGGTACAAGAAGACCATCACCAAACAACACACAAACAAAGCTTTTATGCCCCTAAGTTCCCTAATGCATTCCAAGGTCTTCTCTTCGCAATGGCACATTGCATCTTCCATCTCTTGAATTCTACTCTCATGGCGTGTCATCATGGCCTCACCAGCTCTCACTGATTTCTGAAACTCGGAATTGTCAACGAGTAACACGTCAAACAGGTCTTGGAAGTCTTCAATCTCCTCAACAACTGACTTGTCAGTCCATTTGAACAAGTGGGTTTTGTCCTTCATCAGTAACATCCAATACACAATTAGATTGACTAATTCTACTCTCATCGGACAACAACGAGACAGTTATATGATAACATGACTAACCTTTTGAGATCCCAAAGGACAACAATGAAATAATCTTCCCGGATTTTGAATTGTTTTTGAAGTGAAACGATTCACTGCCTCACCGCAATTGCATCTTGTGGGAATTCCCCGTTGTTTCGCGAGGCGATCTCTTGTAGTGGATGAAGAATTTACTGAAGACATGAGGGAGTCGATCTCCAAATTTTCGCCGCTGCAATCTCTCTGTCGAGGAAGAATGAGGAAGAAAAGAGATTAGGTCAAAAAAATAACCAAACATGCTCACTAAAATCATGCCCCTTCTTTATCATCTCCATCAGAACCTTGATTCTGTCATCCTCCACATCATCATCTCTGCGAAACGCCTGAGCTTTGACAACATCATAATTTCCTGTCCATGAGATGTATGGGTAGATGTCATCCTACACAAGACAGGGAAATACAGTTAGATACTAACTACTCATTTCAAACCGGAAAGAGTCGTCATAAATAGATAAAATTACCTTGGGTGTAATAATCTCCTCCAAGCGAATGATCTCCTCATATGACACCTTCGCAGCTCCCATCCAGTTTATGCATCTAGGACCGTCCTTGAAACCCTTATCCAGCTTTTTTCCACAAAGCTTCCCGATTTTTGGCACCGCTTCCATTGCCCAAATCTGCAAGGCGTATGAGAAGCCATCCAAGACATAGCTAGTGGTCTTTTCCTTCAGTTGGGAACGATTTTTGGCTATGGATTTGCAGAGAAGGTCATAAGCAGCAACTCCCCAAGGATACCTTCGAACTCTGTCAAGATCCATGACCACCGCGATGTACTTCAGGGGGATATTAGCCTTCTCATCTCTCGCCAATACCACACAAAGAATGATCGCCAAGTAGATAAGACGTATGCGATCTGCATTCTTCCATTTCTTTACAGCTTCCTTGTCCTTAGTCCACAGGTTGAAGAGTGTAATTGTTCCATCTTTTCTCCTCAAAACCTTGCTCCAGAAACCACCATCATATTTCCACTCTTCAAACTCCTCAATCGAAATGTGAGTATCGCATTCAAACCCGGTTACGGCGTGGAACTCTTGCAATGAGAATCGAAGCGGTCTCCTCGCAAAGACAAACCATAGCTCGTGCTGTAAGAAAGTCACCAGCTCCCTACACAAGAAGCTGTGTATCACCCTCGCAGAGTATCCAAGACCATTCTCATGGAGCTTAAAAATCTGATGAAAAACCGGGTCTTTCTTCACGACATCCAACTCCTTTGGCAGCCACGCTTGGAACTTTCGGATTATGTAGTCGATCCTGCAGTTGTTGTTGATCTGAGTAACTCGGGGCTCCTCGCCCTCCTTAAAAAGCCTCTTCGGTAGCTCCTCAGACATAGCTACAAACCGTGACAAAATTATTAGTTCAACATGTAAAGGTTTCAATATCATCACACATGTAAAGGTTTCAATAATATCAACCAATCCGTGAAACAAAATTATTTTAAGAAACACGGCAAATCATTTTAAAAAAAAATCAAGCTTTAATGGAAGAACACTTCGATTTCGTTTAATATGAGAATCTATAGATGAAATCCAATACCTTCTGTGAAGAATTGTGAGATTGAGAGGCGAAATTGATGGAAGAACACTTCGAAAATCGATTTGACCCGACGAAGAGGAAGAACGATTCGCAGCCGTTGTGTCTTCAGTGAGATCGAAAAGGATGGTGACGGAGACGAGAGTAGAGACCACGGGCTGATGAAACACCGACGAAGAACAGAGCTTCTCACCGTTGAACCCTAAATCGCCGTGGGAGAGCGACGAGTCTACGACGGAGAAGACAAAGAGAAAGGGGAATTAGGTTTGCGGCATCCCGCGTCTCCTTTTTTCCCATTTAGTGTTTTTTTTATTTTTTAATTTTTATAGATTTTAATTTTAACATTAAAATCTATTACGAAAATTATTATAATTTATAATTTAAATTCAACATAATTGGTAAATTAAGGGTACTTTGGTATTTTACAAGATCTAAAATCCTATTTTCCTAAAATATCTTCTAGAAATCCTAATGTGACAAATCCAAGTTCAAAGTGTCCTATTTATCCAATTTTCCCTTTAAATAAAGGTGTCGCGCTATGTAGTCTATGTTGGTTCGATCTTATTTTCTTAGATTACTTGAGTTTTATGCTTTTATTTTGTTAATTGGGTTTATAAATTTAATTTTTATCGAAATGAATGTATTGGTTTAGTAAAGTTTGTTACAGCATGTATATATATATAAGAACATTTCTAATGTAAATCTTCATTTTTCTTTAAAATAAAGTAACTCCATAACTGAATTGGATTTTGTTTATTTTTAATTCATTTTGGAGTGGAAATAGAACAGTGGATAAATAAAAAATACATTATTCCATTTATAGACTAATTTTATTTTTATTCCCTTTTGGAATAAAATCATAATGAGATTGAAAATGTTGTAAGCTAAAAACACAAAATAATGTTAGTTTATCTAATAAATCGGTGCGTACACAACTCCGACAGGCACTGGTGTCTGAACCCAGCACTACTGAACTAAAGAAAGCAACATAGAACATCAAAGCTCCAAGAAAATTAAAGCACTTCATCTGGCAAACTATCTCTGGATACATCGCGCTATGGCGCAGAATTTACGAGACCGGCATTGTGCGCAAAAGAGTACTTGTGTTCGTTGCGGTGCGGAGTCTGAAACCATTAATCACACTCTGTTCGAATGCCCGCCTGCCTTGCAGTGTTGGGCACTGTCACAGATCCCTGCAGCTCTGGGGTATTCCCGCAACAATCTCCTATGGAGGGCAAAGAAGCAAGGCGCAAATGAAGAAATGATGAAAGTCTTCCCATGGATAATGTGGCACATATGGAAAGCGCGCAACGAAAAGTTGTTCAATAACAAGGACATTACACCATTGGACACTCTTCAACTTGCCATGAGAGAAGCTGAAAGCTGGACCATTGCTCAACTAGCCCGAGAGATGGAAGACGTACCGTGCTGAACAACGTTCTAGAGGAAGGATCAGCTGAGAACCAAACTCCGACTCCACCAAGATGGCGATCTCAGGTAGATGCATCGTGGGCAAGCGATCGAGAGGACACTGGTGTTGGATTTGTGATAATGGATGAAGGAATGATGATCCAGTATGGGGTAAAGAGAACACACAGAACTGAGTCTCCTTTACACGCGGAGGCTGAAAGGCTCATATGGGCACTGCAGGAAACACTTAAAAGAGGTTCCATGATAATGCAATTTGAATCCGATTGCCAACAACTTGTGAACCTGATCCAAATAGATGAAGAGGAGTGGCCGGCTTTGGCAACAGAACCGGACGAAATCAAAGCTCTGAAAAGTAACTTCACCACCTTCTCCATTGCGTATCTGTCACGGTCTTTGAACATCTGTGTGGATGGCTTAGCAAAAGGAGTCCGTACACGCGATCTTTGGTTACCTTACGTGAATGGTTGTGCTCCAAAGTGGTTAGCCTCTGTTGCTATCCAAATGGAAACAACCTAAGCTTTAGCTTTTATATTTTCGATGTCAAAAAAAAAATTTAATAAATCGGTGTAGTATACACAATTATTTTCGGGTTTTTGCACTAGATATAAAAGAAACGTTATGTAATTAGCTAACTGGGCATAGTACTGTGTAATTTTCATAATTCCAAAAGTGACCTCATTGTTTCTTGCAGACGTAACTCCACAAAACCTCTTACCTCTTTAGTCATTTTTTTTTGTTCTTTTTGTTTATGTTTCTGTTTCTCCCTTCTTTCTGATAAATTCTAACTTTCTCTAAAAAAACTTCCACGAAATTGGATCTCCTCTCATATTCCTCTTCTATATGTGCAACCCAAAATCTATCTAAATTTATGTCTCCTGTCCTCACTGCGAAACCAAGCTTCCCCGTTGTAAAAAGACAAATCCGAGAGCGCGCCACCGTCTTCTGCAAGCCACGACCACCAAACTCCGCCACCGAACTCTCCGTCGTGCTTTGTAAACGAAGCAGCATCCAGCTCTGAACCATCGACGACCTCCACCCGACTTTGATTCAACACCACGTGGTCTTTCTTCCAAGTCACCTCTTCACCGTGATCAGCTCACCGTCGTGGCCGTGCTCATCGTCGGAATCAAGCTCGCCATCAGATTCTGCAGAGAGAAAGCACGGTTCTCTCCAATGGTGAAGTTTAGAATATTTGCAAAACAGAAACAGTTGGGGCCAAGACGAAATAAGAAGAAAATACAGGGATCAATGGTGCAAAAGACAAAAATACACGGGGGGTCTATATTGTCACAATTAAAAGCTAAGGGGCTAAATTAAGGATGTTTCTGCACTTTAGAAAATCCTGGGCCATTTTGTAAAGAATTAGAAGTTCAGGGACCTGTCCGGCAAATATTCTAAAATCCACCATTGAAAACAACGAGCTTTCTCTTTGTGTAATCTGAGGCTGATTCTGACGATGGCGATGGCGGAGACCACGGCTTGGAAATGAGAGCATGGCGTAGAGGAAGAAGCGACATCAGTGGCTGAAATCTATCACACCAATTCGTGACGCTGAGAATGGAGCCGCGACGAAGACTTCACGCCATGGAAAAACATGTGGATGTCATAAAAAGACAAAATAACCGGCAACGGGCAAATCAAATAGTTTCTAATTTCAACTAGAGGTTACTCATGTAATTTTCTCATTTTCTATCACCTAGTTCGCAAATTTTTTAAAATATTGCACACTTTGCCAATTTCCATTCTTGTTTTGGTTATTCACCCAAATGACCCATTATTTTCTTCTAACAATACGAAAACACCACGTTTTTGAATGATTTGTGTACTTTTGTGGAAATGATGCATGTGGAGTTATTAAAATGTTAATTTCGTTTATGATCATTTCAATGCGGTCAGCGTTTCAATGATTAGCAATGTCCATAGAAGAAGACTAAACTAAATGTCTTCATTTGTCTAAAGTCGAACGTTTGAAAGAGTGGCCACTTGGCAAGGAACAAAAATCTCTTGGTGAAAGCAAGAACAAAACACACAAAGTGGTAAAACGACCAATCAAATAAAAAAAAGATAGACAAGTGAAACAGTGTGATCATCGTTGATGAAAAGTGGTAGAATAAACGAATTATTCATGTTTCTTCTGAGTTTTTTGACACTTGGAAGTTTGGAAACAAAACGTTCGTTGGCGTTTTCAAACGCCGCATCTTCAAATTTCCTAGCCCTACAATCTTATATATAAAAGAAAAATGAGCATTTTCATATATATATATGAGGTGTATTGAATCTAAAATTTGAAATGATTTGATTTTTAGTGAGTTGATGATTGTAGGTGACTTTAAGAATTTGTTGTGATTTTTGTTAAACAATTATAAAATCTCTTATAATATTATGAGATTTGAAATTTTATTTTTATAACTAAAAATACCTCTGACACACTCTAAAAACATTTAGAGGGATGTATTGAATCTGAAATTTGAAGTGAATTGATTTTATTGAGTTTTTAGATGGTTTTAGGTGAATATTAGAATTTTGTGTGATTTTTGTTAAACAACTCTAGAATATCATATAAAACTATGAGATTTGGATTTTTATTTTTATAACAAAGAAACTCTTTTCAAAACCCTAAATTTTTTTAAAGCACTCTAAAATCTCCGACTTAAATTTTGTTTAACAACAGTATATTTCAAAGTGTTTTATAAAATGACAAGTTCAATAACACTAGATTTTAAAATGTTTTTTACAATCCTCGTTTAAATAATAGTAGATTTGTCATTTTAATACATCATCTGAAACTTTTAACTAAATACACCCTCTTTAAAGAACTCTAGAATCTCCAACTTAAATTTCGTTCAATAACAGTGAATTTCAGAATATTTTATGAAATAATAAGTTCAATAACATGGAGTTTTAAAGTGTTGTTAAATAATAAGTTTTAAAGTGTTGTTAGATTTAATATTATATTACTTGACTTTACTTTATTCTCAATAATATACAAAATTTTCAACAACTCTTTCCAAATTAACAAATCTTTCAATTTATAAAATCAACAAACTCTATAGAAATCTAAGTCCCACTACACCATCTTAAATATATCATGGGTTGATATAGTTCTTAAGTAATTAAAATATACTTTGTTTTAAATCCTATTCAATATCACCATCTAATTTAAAAAAATAGTAACATTTTCGTGGGCCTTTTGTGTCGACACTTCATATCCAGTAACAAACTCTATTTTTCAATAAAGAGGCCTGTTTAAGCACTTAATTTGACTTCCGTTTGATTTCAAAATTTTGGCTTTTGATTTACATCGATCATGAGTCTTTGATAATTCATATTACTAGGTGGACCGCCCGCACGCATGTGCAGGCATTAACATTAATATTAAATTAATATTATATTTACAATTATATAATACTTATGTTACATGTATATGATTAATATAAAAGATTCGATGTTACATATTGATATTTATATTATGTTCATATGAACAAAGAATACATTAGAACGTTTAGAAAACGATCACATTTAACACTAATCTTAAAACATCAGAAAAATATAACTGAGAAAAAACAAATATTTCACGCATAACCCCAATAAAAAAACCAGCCATGAAATATAAAAGAGAGATTTGAATTACCTGAGATTTATTATCATTGATTTCATTGTAACAGCATAGATGATTTACGGTTTCCTTCTCTAAGCCTTGAGTCAGAAAAGAGGTAATTAAACCAAAAATATTTAAAGACGTAAACAATCCCCAAAAGATAAGAAATTATATAATTGATAGGACAACGTCAATGAGTTTCAAAGTTTTTAAAAAGCTTTAAGATTACCTTTAGCTCTCAAACGTACCAAAGAGGATCACGCACAATAAATAAATTGCACTTGATTAGCATACATATCTTATATTATATTCTTGATAAGTGATTTAACTTTACAAGAAAAAAAGAATTATCTTTTTTCGAAAGGGATGATCAGTTCCTGGATAAACAGAGTCGTCTCTTTTTGTTAGTTGAATTATTACTGATGCAAAAATATAGATAGAGATACAATATGGAGAGGAAGAGAACAAAAATAAACGGAGAAGAAGAATCCCACATAAAATTAACAGTAATGGTGTTTCCGTCTATGAGTTACTTACTGATTATCATACACCTGCGCAAGATCACAAAAGTAGAATTTAAATTATAACGATCAAAAACATATCAAAACTTAAAAGATAGATGCGTGAAACTAATGAGGGTGGCGTGATATTTATAGAGAAAATTAGTTTAAGTTTCTAAATGACCTAGTTTTTAAGAGAAGCTATGAGATATAATATCTTCTAATAAATTTTAATTCAGCTATGAGATAGAATATCTTCTAATAAATTTTTGACGATATTATGGTTATAATATATACATAATTTTGGTAACTCAAATCTTGCTATATATATATTTAATATTAAATGCATGATATTAGGAAAGAAGATATATCGTCAGTTGATTGCAACTGGTTTTTGATAAAACAAATCCACTATAAGGATTTAAATAATAGATAATAAGGAAAAAATACGGAGTTTTAACGTCAAAACTCTCCAACTAAGTTTGTTTTGGGTAAAAATCCTCAAACTAAGTATTTAACGAAAATTCCCCTAAACTAACTTTATTTAATGAATTAAACTCTGATAGGTCATAATTACTATTACTACCAGTAAATCTTTAGTTTAGGAGTTTCTACACTAAATAAACATAGTTGATGAATTTTACCATTAAAATGAAAAAAATTCAAAATATTGTAATAGGAAGATAAATTTTCAAAATATATTTTATAAATTAATGTATAAGTTTCTATAAATGACTTAGAACCTCTTATAATAATTTAAAATATCTGATTTTTATAAATGTATTTATAATTTTATAAATGATTTATAAAGCATGCATTAAATTATTAGACATTAATAGTTATTATGATACTTTATATACCAATATAATTCTTTCTATACGAATATAAAATCATTATATCAATTCAAATAAAAACTTTTATTTATTATTTTATGTAATTTATAAATATATAAAAAAAGTTGATCGCATTATTACTCTTTCATAGTTTCAACAAGTAGTTACCATAAATAATTATTTCTAATATTATGTAGATTATTTGGAAAGTGGTAATTTAATTATACTTTCCTTTTAGATATAATTATAATAAATAAAATTAAAAATCACCGGTCAATCAAATTATAACAATTTGAAGAGTTCATTTATGATCAACACGTAATAAAAAATCACTTATGTGACTTCTCAATCAATATATAGTAGGATTTATATTTTTATAAATAATTAATAACATTATATAAATAATTTTAAGATTGTGATAAATTTATTCTGTAAACAACGATAAATAATTTAAAATTCATATTAATAAACATGTTTGGATTTTGTAATATTTAAAATAGTTATTATATAATTATATTCTAATACAATTCATCAAGTAGAGTATAAAACTATTATAATTATCTTATATAAAAATTCGTTCACTATATTTTATAGTTTATAAATATTAAAAGTAATAAATATAACATTATTAATCTTTCTATAATTAATTTTGAGATTTAGTTGTGATAAATTGTTATTTGTAATATTCTACCTTAAATTTTTCAATCTAGTTTAAATAAATAAAAATTAAAAACAATCGATCAATCAAATTATAACAATTTTTTTGAAACTTCACCTATGAGCGACACGTCACGAGACCTCAATAAAGTGACTTCTCTTTTAATATATAAGGGGATATTTTTGAAATAATAAAATTAAAAAACTAAAAAGTAATAGTAATTGCCAATATATATTTTTTTAACATTGTTAACGATGCCAACAACATCTTAAATCCTGACAGCGTTACAAACCCAACAATAAATTTAACGTTTGTAATGGCAGATGATTGTGGAAGAAGTAATATTTTTGTACATATTTATCTTTTAACATTATTATTTTCTACTAATATAATCATACCAAAAACATATAAGTTTGATCAAATACTTCTACAATATGAAATTTTTAATGTTTTTAATCATTACAAAATATTTTTAAACCGATAGCCTTTTTTATTACCAAACAAAATTTAATTACATGATTTTTATTAACATATTACTAATGGATTACCGAAAAAGTGCTCTCCGGCTGAAAAATGAGAAAACCAATGGCGGCTAATTGAAAATAGATTAGGGTTATCACTAAAAAAAATAGAAAAACTAAATACAAATAGTAGATGACAAAAAAAAAAATAGTGGATGAAAAAAATCTAAAGATCCACCCGTCTATCGCCGGACTGGAACAATGATAACGACTACTTCTACTCTTATTCGCTCTACCCCAGCGCCAAAACACAGATCCAATTCGCCACACAATTTTGCTTCTTCAATCCCACTGGTGTTAGCACCAACAATAAAAAATAAAGATGAATAGTTCATCGATCGTCTGGTAGATATTCAAAGTATATTGATATGTTTGAAGAAGTTTGTAGGAACAACAATAAAGAGCAAATGATGCATTAGTTCTTCGCAGAAAATCTAATCTATTAAAATATAATCCTACTTTTATCTACGGATAGAAGTTTGTCATTTAAGTTTGGACCATTTCCAGAGAGTTACAGATATTAAATACACTCTACATATTAATTTTACCGCATTATTTAAATCAGACCACCACCGGTTAATTTAACAAAACCATTGTTCTAATTCTAAAATAAATTAAAACTATACCGTTGGTTATTTATGGTTATAAGAACAATACAAAACAAAACTCTATCTACATACTACATCTTACGTACAGAGTCTGCTTGGACATCAAGATTGTCTAAGCGACCATTTTTGATTCACTTCAGTTCATTATTTGCACCATAACAAATCATACCGTGTTAACTTATTTTCAGATTATTAACTGCAACTTATCAAATTCAAATTTATTCATATATTGTCAATTTTGATCTGACTGAACATGCAAGGAGGTTAAAACTTTTGGATGATATCTATTGTAAATACGAAGAACATTTCTATTTGTATCTGCAACATGGCAAACGATCTGATCACTTTCTGATATTTTAAACTTTCAGAAACCTGCAATTATGAACACAATGTTATCATCCCATTATCAATGTCAACCATATTCTCTTTAATCATATATAGATTAGAAACGCTTCTAATCATTAAAGTTATATAAGGTTTGTCTTTTGATTATCGTACGTAGACATAGAATTCATACACGTATATTTGGAGATATTAATATGTTCGTACGTATATATGAGATTTTAAATTTAATAGATTACATATGTATTTCTAATTATTTTATATTTATAATAATTATGGAGAATATTCGAAGAATATATATCATCAAATTTAGAAGAACGTGGCTTGCAAACTAATAAATCTGTTTTTTTAGAGCAAAAAAAAGGTAACTATGTCCCTTTATACTAATCTATACTACTTTATGTCCTACTAGGGATTAACCCGGGCTACGCCCGGGATTTTTATTTTTTTCTAATTTAAGTTGTTAAATTATTTATATTTAGGCTATGATTTATATATTTATATAAATGTTAAAATGCATGTCATAATTAAAATTTATTTTTAAATTTTAACACGTTAAATTAACATCTTTTTTACTATTTAAATATTTTTTTGTAATTTTATTGGCTATTTAGTTATCATATTTAGCAAAACTATCTTTTGAGTGTTGGAATAAATGTTTTAGAGATTTTATTAAACTGCAGAGTATTTTTGGATCGACCACATGCTCAACATTCGATCGATCCGTAAAAAGATGGTCGATCTCCTTGGCCAGGTAAGTACAATTTTAGCAAAAATATCTTTTATTTTCAAATATTAAGTATATAACTATTCTTTTTAATATTTTTTTAATTGTATTTTTGATTAAATTATTGTATTATAATGGTTATGTAAATATTTTTTGTGATGTTTGAATTTTTGTTGTTCGTATACTTAACCTAGATGATATTGATGTTTAACAATTTATTGTTTTCTGGGAATAGAAAATAATGATATATCAAAACGTATCTAATACTTGTTAAATGATAGTATAATGTAAATTACATCCATTATTTGTAAATAAACATTTGTTGTTTTTATTTTTATTTTAAATCAGAAATTATTTTTATTTAAAAACATTATTCATATATAATATAATAGTTTCAGTTTGGAAGATTAATCTATATATATAAATTATGTATATTTTTTAAAACATAATTTAAGATATTATATATTGAGTATCTGAATAAAAGCTGAATTTCTTATCTTGAAAATCAGATATTTATATTTTTGTCTTCATGTTATACTCACCAATCCATCATTGATATTTATAACTCAGTATGTTTTTTAAAAAACTTAGTTTTAAGTAATAAACGAATTTAATAAATTAAATTCATCACCTATAATGTTCTGTAAACTATATTTGAAAACTCTCTAAAATTATATTTTAAGCATAATATTATTATTATTTAATTTAAGTTATTTTAAACATAATATATGCTAAACCAACTTAAATTATATTTACAATAAGACCATCTTAAACCGGTTAGTAAACCAAAAACAATACTAAACCAATATGAACCAATACCTGATTCGGCGAGGAAGGAAGTGTTTCAGGATAAACGCTTGAATGGTTATCAACTGAAATGGTTTGATCATGAAAGAGTTAGTATGAATATTAACAATAAAATTATAGATTAGATTAATTTAAATTTGTAAGAATACCTTTGAGTCTATGAAAAGCAATTCAATTCCCATGAATAAGTTTGGCTTTTGGAAGTTGCGGGTTTCCCAACAATGAATCCACCTAACAAAAAGTTTGTTGTTATAAAAAAATCTCATTCAATGTCATTAAAGGTTTCTGGGACGGCAAGAGTTGATAGTGAAACCATTTTTTTGCTCAAGTGCTTTGAAATTTTGCTTAATAGTGTGAGGTTGATGTGGATGGAATAATGAGTTTTATAGGGACTTTTTTGAAGTAAAATTATACATTTTTTTTTTGTTTAATGTGGTATTTCCATTTTTATATAATTTACTACCATTTAAAGATAAAAGTACATTTTAAGATAGATGCTTAAATCTTAATGTACTTTTTCCATTTTTTAAAATGTTTATTTACATTTCTTATATTTTTATTTACGTAATATCTAAATTTTATATTTTTAAATAGATATTTAAATATTAATGCACTTTTTCCATTTTTTAAATTGTGTATTTACTTATATTATATATTTTACATTTTAAGATAGATGTTTAATGCTTGATGAACTTTTTCCATTTTTAAAAAAATAGTGTATTTACTTATTATTACATATATAATTCATATATTATACATTTACATTATTTACTTATTATTTATTTTCATGTATACGTATTTCCATTTCTTGTACTTTTAATTTACTTAATATCTATATTTTACATTTTTAGATAGATGTTTAAATCTTAATGTATGTTTTCCATTTTTTAAATTGTATATTTCCATTTGTTATACTTTCTATTTACGTAATATCTATATTTTAAATTTTAATATATATTTTTAAATCTTAATGTAATTTCCCATTTTTTAAATTTGGTATTCACTTGTATTATATATTTACTTATTATTTATTTTTCTTTATATTGTGTATTTCTATTTCTTATACTTTCTATTTACTAATAATTTTATATTTTAAGATTGATTTACATTTTAAGATAGATGTTTAAATACTAATGTATTTTTTCCATTTTTTTAAATTGTGTATTTCCTTTTCTAATACTTTCTATTTAATTAATATCTATATTTTACATTTTAAGATAGATGTTTAATATTTAATATACTCTTTTCATTTTTTAATAATTGTGCATTTACTTATTATTGTATATATAATTCGTATATTTATATATTTATAATATTTACTTATTATTTATTTTTCTATATATTGAGTATTTCTCTTTCTTATACTTTATATTTAGTTAATGTATATATTTTATATTTTAAGATAGATGTTTAAATCTTTACGTATTTTTCTATTTTTAATGTAAAACGGCAATTTTTAATAGAAGAACTTGGACAAATAGTCAAATAGTTATATTTATGTTTTTTTTTCTTTTTTTAATAAAATTCTAATGTTACATTATGAAGATAACCTGTTTTCTTAATGAACAATGGTAATCTTACACATGTTTAATGTAGTTTTTCCATTTTTTTATGTTGTATGTTTACATATTATTGTTATTTTTAAATGTAAAATGGTAATTTTACATATGTTTAATGTAGTATTTCCATTTTTTATGTTGTATGTTTACATATTATTTATTATTTTCGAAATTATATATAATTTTTTTTTTACAAAATAGTAATGTTACATTATGGAGATAAGCCGTCTTTTTTTAGTGAAAAATAGTAATCTTACATATGTTTAATGTAGTTTTTTCATTTTTTATGTTGTATGTTTACATATTATTTTCTAAAAATAAAAATGTAAAATGGTAATCTTACATATGTTTAATGTAGTATTTCCATTTTTATGTTGTATGTTTTACATATATTTATTATTTTCAAAATTATATATAATGTTTTTTGTTTTTTTATAAAACGGTAATGTTACATTATGGAGATAAGCCGTCTTTTTTTAAGTGAAAAATAGTAATTTTACATATGTTTAATGTAGTTTTTACATTTTTTTTATGCTGTATGTTTACATATTTTTTATAATTTTCGAAAATAAGTAATATTAAAATGTAAAACTATATTTTAATGCCATGTGTCATCTTTCGAGATTATATTATATATTTACTTATTATTTATTTTTCTTTATATTGTGTATTTTTATTTCTTATACTTTCTATTTACTAATAATTTTATATTTTAAGATTGATTTACATTTTAAGATAGATGTTTAAATACTAATGTACTTTTTCTATTTTCTTAAATTGTGTATTTCCTTTTCTTATACTTTCTATTTGCGTAATATCTATATTTTACATTTTAAGATAGATGTTTAAATCTTAATATACTTTTTCCATTGTTTTTAAGTTGTGTATTTCTTTTTCTTATATTTTCTATTTACTTAATATCTATATTTTACATTTTAAGATATATGTTTAATATTTAATATACTCTTTCCATTTTTAAAAAATTGTGCATTTACTTAGTATTGTATATATAATTCATATATTTATATATTTATAATATTTACTTATTATTTATTTTTTATATATTGAGTATTTCTCTTTTTTATACTTTATATTTAGTTAATGTCTATATTTTATATTTTAAGATAGATGTTTAAATCTTTACGTATTTTTCTATTTTTAATGTAAAACGGCAGTGTTTAATAGAAGAACTTGGACAAATAGTCAAACATATTTATGTTTAATGTAGTATTTCCATTTTTATGTTGTATGTTTTACTTATATTTATTATTTTCGAAATTATATATAATGTTTTTTGTTTTTTTTTTATAAAACGGTAATGTTACATTATGGAGATAAGCCGTCTTTTTTTTTAAGTGAAAAATAGTAATCTTACATATGTTTAATGTAGTTTTTCCATTTTTTAATGCTGTATGTTTACATATTTTTTACAATTTTCTAAAATAATTAATATTAAAATGTAAAATTATATTTTATACCACGTGTCATCTTTCGGGATAAATTTTTTCCGCTGATGTGGACGCCCTATGGAGCCTCAAAAGCTCTCTTTTATTAGTAGAGAAGTCAAACATATTTATGTTTAATGTAGTATTTCCATTTTTATGTTGTATGTTTTACTTATATTTATTATTTTCGAAATTATATATAATGTTTTTTGTTTTTTTTTATAAAACGGTAATGTTGCATTATGGAAATAAGCCGTCTTTTTTTTAAGTGAAAAATAGTAATCTTACATATGTTTAATGTAGTTTTTCCATTTTTTAATGCTGTATGTTTACATATTTTTTACAATTTTCGAAAATAATTAATATTAAAATGTAAAACTATATTTTATGCCATGTGTCATCTTTCGGGATAAATTTTTTCCGCTGATGTGGACGCTTCCATTTTTTAATGCTGTATGTTTACATATTTTTTACAATTTTCGAAAATAATTAATATTAAAATGTAAAACTATATTTTATGCCACGTGTCATCTTTCGGGATAATTTTTTTCCGCTGATGTGGACGCCCTATGGAGCCTCAAAAGCTCCCTTTTATTAGTAGAAAATAATTAATATTAAAATGTAAAACTATATTTTATGCCATGTGTCATCTTTCGGGATAAATTTTTTCCGCTGATGTGGACGCTTCCATTTTTTAATGCTGTATGTTTACATATTTTTTACAATTTTCGAAAATAATTAATATTAAAATGTAAAACTATATTTTATGCCACGTGTCATCTTTCGGGATAATTTTTTTCCGCTGATGTGGACGCCCTATGGAGCCTCAAAAGCTCCCTTTTATTAGTAGAGATTAGACTAATTTTTTCGAAAATGGCAGTAATGCCCTTAAAATTGTAATTTTTTTTAAAAAGATAAATAATGAGTTCGACAAGCGGGATCGATCGATCTCGCTTTACAAGTTACAGTGGATCGATCGATCCCGATCATTATTCAGAACAAAAAAACGCGAAATATATACTGATTGACCTGGTCCATTTCACTCGATCGGCGAAGATCGATTCCTTACAGATCGACCGATCTGTAAAGATAGATCGATCGATCCCGTGCCCAGGAAAGAATCCCAAATCGATTTTTTTGGTTTTGTATGATTATATCCGGGTTGATTCCCACTTGATTTGAACCGACCAAGCATGATTTCAACTCTTTAAGCTCGATTTCTCTGGGACGAAACCCATAATTTCCCATTCACGAACAAAGGGGGAGAAAATCAAATTCTCACCCAAAGTTCATTAACCCTAACTCACTCAATTCTCTGATTTGGACGATTATTTGACCTAACTCATACGATTTCATGAGCTTTTTACGAATCTATCACTCTTTAGTTCGTTCTGCAAAGGTATGAAACTCTATCTCCACTTCTTTTTAGAGTTTGAAAATAGAAAGGTAAAAGGTACATTTTTTTAGTTAGTTAAGATATTTAGGCTTCAATCATGTGTTAAGGTGATGATTAGAGAAAATTTTGTACACAATCATGGCTTAAATCATATTTTTGGGATAGATTTAGGAATTTTAGGTTTTTGTTATTAATAGAAATATGTTGTATTGTTTTCAATTTTCAGGTATGGAGTTGGAGTTGCCTAATCGTTTATACGGTGAGGGATTGGAACCTCAGGTTAAGAAGATTAATAACGTTTCTTCAAAACCAAAATCCTCTATAACGTTTTTCTGTAACTCTTCCAGAGAAGACTTCAATTCCAAAGCAAGTAACCTTCCCCCTTTCTTTTTATCAACATTAAAACTCCAACCTGAAGATACAACCAATTCCCAAACACCACATGAAGCATAGACATGAATCATGGTAGAAATAATGTGAAAATTTTGTGAAAATTTTGTGAACAATCAATGGAATATAGAAGACGGCGAAGAAGGTTGCCAAGGTTTTTTTTGTCGCTTTTTTTTGTTCTTTTTCGTTTTTTTTTTTTTTAAAAATCGATTTTTAAAAAAAATATAAAAGTGAATATTCTCAAATATTTTGTTTCCATATTTTTAGGAACTGATTTCTTATCCGTAGAATACAACTAATATGTAGAAATCAATTTCTACAGTTTTTTAGAATTATAGTAATGTTTAGAATTTGATTTCTACATGTTTTAGATTTATAGTAAATCTGTAGAAGTCGGTTTCTACATGTTTTAGAATTAGATTAATGTGTAGATTTTGATTTCTAAGAATTTTAGAATGGTAGGTTAAGCGCGGAATGTGTATTCTACATCTTTGTAGAATACTCCTATTTACGTAGATCACGTATTCTAAACATTGTAGATTCAATGAAAAAAGTAGATTTCGTTTTCTACTTCGTAGAATGTCATTTCTACTTTTTTTAGAACATAATCTGAAATTTATAATTTTAACTTTTTTATAACTGGAAAATATACCATTAAGTTCATATAGGTATTTTAACAAATGTTACTATTTTTCCAAATTTTTTTTGTTTGTAAAACTATTTATTAAAATTATTTTCATAAATATTAAAGGGTATTATAGGAAAATATGACACAAAATATAGATTAGTCTAAAGGGACATAGTTACTATTTTTTTGCTCTAAAAAAACAGTTTTCCCATTTTTCTTTATATAATCATTTGGCAGAATATTCTAACAACGTTAGTAATATATTTGATCAAATCTAGCCTAGCGTTTCTCGCAAGCAAAAAAAACATCTAACAACTTGATTCAGTTAATATATCTTCCTTATTCTTTTATACGAGGGTGAGGAAGAAGACTAGAAGATCTATACACTCTTGTATTGATTTCTTCTTGCTCGTTGTTGTTGCTCAATACAATTTAGGGAAAATTGCTAAAAGAGAACAAAAAAACAAGATTGTTGTCCCCTTAGTATAAAACCAACATAAAGTTGTCTCAATAGTATAATTTTTCTCATAATCTCAAAACTAACCCTATATTTAATCTAATTAAACATAATTTAAAAGTTAATTTGAATTTTAAAAAAAAGTTAATGGAAAAAAGGTAAAAAACAGTTGAAAGGCAATCGAAAAAAAAAAGAGGTATAGAAATGCATCATAGAGAACAAGAATTTGTGAGAAGAATCAAAAAGAAAAACTATGGAAAAACCATAGATTGATGAGGAAGAGAAGGAATAATCTTTTTTTTAAATTTTTTTAAGTAAAATCGACCATAACACGTTTTAGAAAGTTAAAATATTTCTAAGAGATTTTTAGAATATTTTCTTAACTGAAATTTCATTAATTTTCGCAAAAAATCAAGTATTCTTATCCGTAGAAGGCGACTTCTAAAAGTTTAGAAGAATGATAAAAATTCTGAATACACTTTCTACTTTGAGTAGACGTAAGATTACATTGTAGAAAACACATTCCCCGAAATTTAGAATACTTTATAAAAGTAGAAGATGCATTCGGAAGGAAAGTGGATACCTTTACGATTAGTAGAATGTGCATTCCTCTTTTTTAGAAATTTAGTAAATAGTAAAATGAGCGTTCTAAAAGAAGTAGATGAACGTGTTTATTTTAGAAATCGTTTTCTACTATACCATTTTTCATAGAAGACGCATTCTACTTTTAGTAGAACGTATTTTAAAAATCTTATTTACCAAGTTTTTGAACAAAAGAAAATTACCAGCTTGTGTATATGGATGTTTTATTAATTGTTTATATTTTTAATAATTTTTTTGATTCATAAAATTATTTATTTCATTAGTTTTCAGAAATACAAAGGGTAAAAAGAAGAAAAACTAGACAAAATTGGTTTTATACTAAAGGGACAACAACCTGATTTTTTTGTTCTCTTTTGGCAATTATTTCTTTTTTCACAGATCTTATCTAGTTTTGGTTGAAGTTAAACTCTTGTTTTCAGACAATTATTTGAGAAAAAATATCGTATGATTCCTGAATCTTTTAATAGGGATTAAATAATTATTCAGATTGATTAACTGGATAGTGGTTTATTAAACGTTTTCGAGCAATGTTTTAATGTTACAATCCCAAAATTAGAGTTACGTTATTTTCTTAATTTATGGCTTAGAGGCCCATAACGTACCGGCCCATTAGCCCAACACTCATAACAGGGAATCGGCTTATTCGTTAAGATATTTATTGCGAGTATCAATTTCTGTTTCCATCAGGAAAAGAATAGGGCCATAAAATCCTTTTCCTGCTTAAAATAAGAATTTGAATTATATTTTTATATTAAAAAAATCATTTTCCTAAAATTTTTGCTCTCTCTCTTGACAGATTAGGAGATTGGAGATTTGTGTATATAAACCTGAACATAAAATACAATTTTTATCATTAGTTTAATTCTCGCTGAGTATCAAAAGTAAGATGGTGAACACACAAGTTGGGGGAGCAAGCATGAGGCCTGTCCGT
Organism: Brassica napus; assembly: GCF_020379485.1. NCBI lineage: Eukaryota > Viridiplantae > Streptophyta > Magnoliopsida > Brassicales > Brassicaceae > Brassica > Brassica napus. The sequence goes on along the minus strand of NC_063434.1, from coordinate 22,093,405 downwards.
TTCTCTAACGCAGCATCGCGGCGGCAACCAATAATTAACAAACAGGTTAGAGAAATTTTAACAGTGTGTTGTTGTATAGTTGCCGCCGGCGACTTCCATTGCTCCTCTTTTCTGTAATTCTATTGCCGCTGCAAATAACAGCATCTCCCACCTCATACGAGAAGTGCGCAGCTTCCAATGATTGCCTTTTCTAACTCTCTAATTTAATTGGTTGCTGAGCTGTCATTAAAATTTCTTTACATTTTTGATCGTTCGTGGTTGACGCAGCGCGTTCTTGAAACGAACAGCACTCGGTTTCTTCTGCTACAAGAAACGAAGGAGTAATTAGTCTCGCGCACTTAAGGGACAAAAAGGCTCCAGGTACCGAGTTAACCCTCTCCATAAACCCTGATATATGGGAAATCAAGAAACATCTCACAGTGAGCGACATGAGAAACAACCAAACACGCCTTATGCTACCTAAGGATGATGTGGTTGCGCATATTCTGGACTACCTAACGGATGAAGAGCGCCTAATGATCGAAGATGCAAATAATCGAGGGTTGAGGATCAGAGTGTACGACAGCGATACTGAGTCTTTGCATCAGCTGACTTTGAAAAAGTGGCATTCAAGTGGAAGCTATGTGTTCATTAGCAATTGAATGAGCAATTTGTTATAAGAAGAAACCTCGAAGCTGGCGATTTAATTGGACTCTTTTGGAATACTTATGCGTCAAGGCTCCACTTTCGTATGATTAGGCGTTGACCATTGATTCCAAGGATTTCTTTTTTATTTTAAGATTTAAAATATTATAGATGTGTGTGGGTTTTGTGTTAAATTCACGTTTTTTATTAGTTTCTAATTTAAACCCAGTTGTGATAAATAATTAAATTGACTAAAAACTTTATATATATATATGTAGTTTGATCAATAAAAAAAAAATATATATATATAGTTAGTTAATTCAGTTGTTCATTCAATCAGTAACATCATGTTATTACCATTCATATTGCAGTGTCTTCTAAGGAGTTTCTTTTTCGTTCATCTCAATTGTATTAGTTATGAACCGGATTGGTTTTCAGTAAACCGAACAATATAGAACTCGAGATTGTGAACCACGAGATTTAACGGTCAATGTACTATTCCCACGTTGGTTCATAATATCGTTTCAAGTAGCGCGCTCTATTTATTTCCTAAAAGAGAAAGTGTTACCTACTACACACATATAGCTGAGAAGAGAGGGGTAAATCTATTTGTAAAAAAAAAAGAAACCAGATTGAGTAATTCTTGCACTCTCTCGTCTTCCTCTTTCGCTTCGAGATAATACTGTATATCCCTGCGTAGAGATCAGTCGAGAAAGATGGGAGGATTCTCTACGAAGAAGATGATGTTTCAGCAGCTTCTTACTTCAGTCCTGTTGCTTCATCTCTTGATCTCGTCTTCTTCTGGTGAGTATCGAATACTAATGCTGTTCAAAACCATCTTTGTTTGTTCATTAAAGTTACGATCTTGATTCGTTATGTTGCAAAGAAACCTCTTTTGAAATTGCGATGTCATACTAAAAGATCTTCATAGTAAAAAAGATGGACATCTCGTTGCAATGGCAAGACTTGTTCTCTCTATTTCATATAGAATCAAAACATTGCAAGAAAATCTTATACAAAAAGTGTTGTTGAATCTTCGAGCGTTGTTGTTGTTGTTATTCAGGTGCACTAGTTAACTCAAGTGAGAACGGAGTATGTATTTCTAAAAGGGGACGACCATACGAGTTAGAAGGAAAGCTTCCCAAGCCTGGTGATCTAAACCTGTGTAATGCCTCCCATGACAAGACTTGCTGGTCTGCTTCATTAGCTCTCCAAAACCTAGCTACGCATGGAGAAGCTTCTAAAGATTGCTTCTACTTCTATGATCTTTTGGAATGTTCAATCTGTCATCCAGATGTTGGAGTTCAATCAGAACGTCTCCGCATTTGTGCCTCCTTCTGTGACAGAGTCTTCGAGGCTTGCTCAGATGCCTACTTTAGTACTAGTGATGCTAGTAATCAGGTAAAACAACGGTTGTGTTTTGAGAATCTCAAAAGTTTGAGAGAGTGATTTGGTTCTTGTTTATGTGTTAGGTTATAGTACCGTGTGGAGCAAGCAATGGTATCATCTGCGTGAAAGTTTTCAAGTGGGGGACTAATGGCACATCCTTTTGTGAAGCAGTGGGTTTCACTGTTGATCAAACAGCTGATGTTTCCGCTTGTTACGGAAGCAGCATATCAAGTTTTGGACCAGCGGTGAAGTCACTCATAAAGACTGAGAATGTTGGTTGGTTTCAAGATCTCAAGAAGCTAGTTAGAGAGATGACACTGGTCCAACAGTTCTCTTGGGTTGTAACACTTATTGTACTAGGAAAAATGCTCTTTAACAGGTTTTGCATCACTCTCTCTATCTCTCGCATAGTCTAGTACGTTTCTGTTCAAACCAGTTTGATGTTTGAATCTTGCTTTGATATCCACAGGTGGCGTTATCAGCAGCAGATGCGAGCTATGATCCAGAGGGATGCGAGAAGATTGATAAGATACATGAATGGGAGGATTTGTAATTCAAATTTTTTAATAGAATAGCATTCAAACTTCTAAATAAGCCTATAATCATATGAAATAGATATTTCACTGCTATATTTTGGGTAAAAGAACTCATTAGGGAGTTTTGGGGACATAACAAATTGTAAACCAAACAGTTTTCATTAGCATCATGTTATTACTATTCCATAATGCAGTATCCTCCAGTTTATTATTGTTGAGATAAGCTTGGAGAAAGCTTGAGAGTCAAGCTACCTATTCCTATTTGGTTTATGATCTTAAGAGATAAGGATCATATTAGATTGTGTGATACTATTAGGAATAGGAAATATAAAGTCTCTATATAAAGACTAAGTCGAGTAATGGCATTAGTCACGAGTTGTGTGATTGAGAGTCTTAGTTTTTGAGTGATTTTTCTAAGACATTAATAAAGAGCGTTCTTTATAAATCTCATACTTGAATTCTATATTTGGTATCAGAGCCAAACAAATTGAAAGTTAACGACAGAGAACGATGGTTGATGTTAAAGACGAAACAGAAATTCCCGTGAAGGGAGTAGGTCCGTCCTCGATCAAATTCCCCATGTTAAGCTCTTCAAATTACACTGTGTGGGCAATGCGTATGAAGATAGCCCTCAAGGTCAACAAGGTATGGGAAACCATAGACCCCGGAAGCAAACACGAGGAGAAGAACAATATGGCTGTTGCTTTGCTATTCCAGTCCATACCCGAGGCGTTAACACTTCAGGTAGGAGATCTTGATACGGCTAAAGCAGTTTGGGAAGCAATCAAGGCACGGCACGTTGGAGCTGAGAGAGTTAGGGAAGCACGATTACAGACGTTGATGGCTGAATTCGATAGACTTAAGATGAAGGAGGCAGATACAATTGATACCTTCGTCGGCAAGTTATCCGAGATTTCATCTAAATCTGCTTCTCTTGGAGAAATTATAGAAGAACCCAAACTTGTCAAGAAATTTTTGAAGAGTTTACCAAGAAGAAAGTACATTCATATCGTCGCATCCCTCGAACAGGTGTTGGATCTGAATGCAACAAGCTTCGAAGACATTGTTGGTAGGCTAAAAGCTTACGAAGAAAGGATCTGTGAAGATGAAGAAGAACATTCTGAAGATCCCGCAAAACTGATGTATGCAAACTCCGACTCTCAACAAGATTACTCGCACGGCGGAGGAAGAGGTCGAGGAGGAAGAGGCCGATCAGGCTGGAGAGGACGCGGTAGAGGAATATTTGGTGGGTTTTATCAACAAAGAGATACATACAAACAAGGACAAGAGAGAGGAACAGCTCACATCACGTGTTTTAGATGCGGAAAACTTGGACACTTTGCGGTCGATTGTCCCGACCGGTTATTAAAGCTTCAGGAAACTATTGAAAAAAAGGACGAAGATACAGAAGAAGCTGATAACCTGATGGTACATGAAGTGGTTTACCTTAACGAACAGAAGGTCAAACCGAGTTTGTTCGAAACAGAACAAGATATGATCAACTTATGGTATCTAGATAATGGGACGAGCAATCATATGAGTGGAAATCGATCCTTCTTCAAAGATCTTGATGAAGGAGTTACAGGGAAGGTTCGGTTCGGAGACGACTCACGAATTGACATTAAGGGAAGAGGATCTATTCTTTTCAGATTAAAGGGAGGAGAGAAGAAATTTTTAAATAATGTGTACTATATCCCTGGTTTGAGAAGTAATATCGTGAGCTTAGGGCAAGCCACTGAAGCAGGCTGTGAGGTCAATATGAAGGATGAAACGCTGAAGCTATTCGACCGCTCAGGACAACTAATGATCGAGAGCACGAGATCTAGAAATAGACTCTATAAGGTTGTTCTACAGGCCGCCACCATTCAGTACTTGCAGTTAACAGCTTCATCAGAATCAACAAAGTGGCATGCTCGCTTGGGCCATGTCAATACAGAGACGATGAAGCTCATGATCAATAAAGAGTTAGTTGACGGCATACCTAAAATCACAGTCGAGAAAGGAACCTGTGTTTCATGCTTGCTGGGCAAGCAAACAAGACGATCCTTCCCACAATCGACCTCGTACAGAGCCAAACACCCTCTCGAGCTAGTCCATGGAGATCTCTGCGGCCCCATTACGCCTGCTACACCAGGCCAGAAACGGTATGTCTTCGTCTTGATAGACGACTACACTCGGTATATGTGGACTGTTCTGCTCAAAGAAAAGAGCGAAGCACTTGAGAAATTCAAAAACTTCAAAAACCTTGCAGAACAAGAAACAAAAACAAACTTGAAAACATTAAGAACAGATAGAGGTGGGGAGTTTCATTCTCACGAGTTCGAGGCGTTCTGTGACAAGCATGGAATCAATAAACACTTAACGGCCCCATATTCACCGCAGCAGAACGGGGTCGTTGAAAGACGCAACCGTACACTAATGGAGATGACGAGAAGCATGTTGAAACATATGAGTTTACCAAATTCAATGTGGGGAGAGGCAGTGAGACATGCTACTTACTTGATCAATAGGATCGTAACACGATCTCTGGTTGACAAGACGCCGTATGAAGCCTTGAGAGGTCGGAAGCCAAACATTGGTCATATTAGGATCTTTGGTTGTGTATGTTACGCAAGAACGGAAGCAGCTGGGAGAAAGAAGCTCGATGACCGCTCCAGGACCTTGGTGCACTTAGGAACAGAGCCGGGGTCTAAAGCCTATCAGCTGCTGGATCCTACAAGTAAAAGAATAGTCGTGAGTCGGGATGTTATATTTGATGAAGAGAAGGAGTGGAACTGGAATGCGATGGGAGAAACAGAGGATAGCAGCAGTGGTTCATTCAATATTGATATAAGAAGCGTCGAGGATACACCTTCGGTGCCTGAACCTTTGGTCCAAACGATAAGTGATGATGAAGAGGAAGAGAGTGAACATGAAGAAGGAGAGGATATACAACATGATGTCGAACCACTAAGGAGATCAACTAGAGTGAGCACGAAGCCATCATACTTAGATGATTACATTCTTCTGGCCGAGTTAGAAAGCGAAAAATTGTTGATGGTAATCAACAATGAACCATGGGATTTCAACGAGGCGAGAGAGATAAAGGTGTGGGTTGATGCTTGTAAGGAAGAGATACGATCGATAGAGAGAAACAATACTTGGACACTCGTCGAGTTACCTAAAGGATTTAAACCTATAGGTTTAAAATGGGTGTTCAAGATCAAGAGAAACGCCGATGGGAGTATCAGTAAATACAAAGCACGCTTGGTAGCAAAAGGCTATGTTCAAAGACATGGAGTTGACTATGAGGAAGTCTTTGCACCGGTGGCTCGCATTGAAACCATCCGATTGGTAATAGCTATTGCTGCATCTAAAGGTTGGGAAATACATCACTTAGATGTAAAAACAGCCTTCTTACATGGAGAATTAAAAGAAGAAGTTTATGTTGGTCAACCTGAAGGATTCGAAGTAAAGGGAGAAGAACATAAAGTATATAAGCTACAAAAGGCTTTATATGGATTGAGACAGGCTCCACGAGCATGGAACGTAAAGCTCAATAGGATTCTCAAAGATCTTGGTTTCACACGGTGCGCAAAGGAGGCCTCTCTTTACCGGAAGGAAGATGCACGAGGCTTGTTGTTAGTATGCGTCTATGTAGACGATCTGTTGGTGACCGGTGCTTCACTTCAGTGCACTATCGAGTTCAAAAGAGAGATGGCTACCAAGTTCGAGATGAGCGATCTAGGGATGTTAACATACTATCTAGGGATTGAAGTGCACCAATTTGCACACGGCATTGTTCTAACCCAAGATAGGTACGCACGGAAGGTACTTGAAGAAGCTAGTATGCATGCGTGTAACCTTGCTCAAGTGCCAATGGAGATAAACATCAGATTATCGAAAGCTCCGCAAGAAGCTAGCATCAATGAAAGAGAGTATCGTAGAAGTATCGGATGCCTTCGATATCTATTGCATACACGCCCTGATCTTTCATTTAGTGTTGGGGTTCTCAGTAGATACATGCAAGAACCAAAGGAATCACATGGAGCGGCTCTCAAGATGGTACTAAGATACTTACGAGGATCATGTTCACTTGGTCTCGTGTTTTCTCGATCAACGCAGCTCAAGGTAGTAGGCTACAGCGACAGCTCTCATAATGTGGATGATGATGATGGTCGAAGCACAACCGGCCATGTCTTCTACCTGGATGAAAGTCCAATAACATGGTGTTCACAAAAACAAGAAATTGTGGCCTTATCTTCTTGCGAGGCAGAGTTTATGGCAGCAACGGAGGCAGCTAAACAAGCGATATGGTTGCAAGAGCTACTTAGTGAAATCATGGGAACAGGTTGCGTGAAGGTAACAATACGTGTGGATAACAAATCTGCGATAGCTCTTACAAAGAATCCTGTATTCCATGGAAGAAGTAAACACATTCATAGAAGATTCCATTTCATCCGTGAATGTGTTGAAAACGAACAAGTTGAAGTGGAGCATGTACCCGGGAGTGAGCAAAGAGCTGACCTGCTAACAAAATCGTTTGGTAGGATCAAGTTCAAGGAATTAAGAAGTCTTATTGGTGTTAGAGATGTGAGTGAAGATGAGTTCAAGCTTAAGGGAGAGAATGTTGAGATAAGCTTGGAGAAAGCTTGAGAGTCAAGCTACCTATTCCTATTTGGTTTATGATCTTAAGAGATAAGGATCATATTAGATTGTGTGATACTATTAGGAATAGGAAATATAAAGTCTCTATATAAAGACTAAGTCGAGTAATGGCATTAGTCACGAGTTGTGTGATTGAGAGTCTTAGTTTTTGAGTGATTTTTCTAAGACATTAATAAAGAGCGTTCTTTATAAATCTCATACTTGAATTCTATAATTATTAGTTTCTTTCTTTTAATCTCGACCTCTCTATAAAGAGTTCTCAACTGAATTCGTTTATGAACCGGAGTGGTTTTCTATAAACCGAACAATATAAAACATTAAAAAACGAACCGGAATTGAACGCTAAACCGAAAGTGTTGGCTACTATATAAAGTGAAGATAGAGAGAGGGAGAATCTGTTAGTATCTTTACGCTTCGAGATAAATCACCGTTCATAGAAGAGAAAGATGGTTGGAGGATACGTAACGAAGAGGATGATGTTTCTGCAGCTTCTTACTCCGATTCTGTTGCTCCCTCTCTTGATCTCGTCTTCCTCTGGTGCATATCAAAATCTCTGAGTCTCTTTCACATGTTTTTTGTATCATATTCAATAGGAAGTTTTGATCTTTTTAGTTCATCTTGATTCGTTATTAATGCAGAGATCACCTTGAGTCTACCATAGTTACGATCTTTTAGTTTCTTTTAGATCATCTTGATTCGTCCTGTTTCATAAAGTAAGATGCTCTGTTCTCTCTGTTTCATGCGTGTTGTTGTTATTCAGTTAACTCGAGTGAGAACGTTGGAGTGTGTGTTTCCAAAGGTGGACGATCTCATCAGCCTTACGAGTTAGAAGGAAAGCTTCCTGAGTCTGCTGATCTTGAGTTTAAGGATCTAAACATGTGTAGTATGTTCCACGAGAAGACTTGTTGCTCTGCTTCTCAGATGTTCTCTGCTTCATCAGCTCTCCAAAACCTAGCTACTCACGGAGAAGCTTCTAAAGATTGCTTGTACTTGTTTGAGCTTTTGGAATGTTCAATATGTCACCCTGATGTTGGAGTTCAGCCACGTCCTCTTCGCATTTGTGCCTCCTTCTGTGATACTGTCTTTGAAGCTTGCTCTGATGCTTACTTTAATACTAGTGATGCTAGTAATCAGGTAAAAGAACGGTTGTGTTTTGAGAGGTCTAAGACTCATTGAGAGTTCACAAGTTTGAGAGTGTGCTTTGGTTCTTGTTTGTGTGTTAGGTTATAGTACCGTGTGTAGCAAGCGAAGATACCATCTGCCAGAAAGCTTCTATGTTGGAGACTAATGGCACAGCCTTCTGTGAAGCAGTGGGTTTCACTGTTGTTCAAACAGCTGATGATTCTGTAGAAGAGCCTTGTTACGGAAGCAAATCAATTTTAGTGACAGTGGTGCCTGTGGTGGAGTCACTCGTAAAGACTGTGCGGCTTCAAGATCGTAGGTACGAGCTGTTGATACTGAATCTACAGATGTGTTTGAATAGAGCAGGTTTTGTTCTAGCATCATTGATCATTTACAGGTTTGCATCTCTCTCTCTCTCTCTAGTTTTTGTCTAAATATATATATACATTATTTCCTTTCTAACCAATTGATATATGAATCTTGCTTTGGAATTTTATAACTCAGGTTGGTTTATCAGCTGGAGAGGGATGCGAGAAGATGAGAAGAATTGAACAGGATTAGGCGAAGATTTCAACTCTTTTTGAGTTTTCTTATCATATAGCATTCAAACTTTTAAATAGGGAATTCTGGAATCAATATCTCATAGGGAGTTTTCTTTTGAGTTTTCTTATAATTCTTTTTTGAGTTTTCTTATAATTCTGGAATCAATTTTTTTTTTCTTTTTTTTTTCGAAAATGACATTTTTACTCTCTCACCCTCATCATCTTCAAGTAATTACAAGATTGCCATTGTCATCAATACCACAACCACCATGAACAACCAATTTGAAGCTCTTAATGCTCCCAAAATCGATTTACCCTTCTTCTTTTTCCATTCTTGTGAACTAAACACAACATATCTCTCACTTTCTCTCCACAATAAGCTAAAAATACCCAAGATTTTGATTCTAAAATTTTTATGGTTCATAAAGTCATAGAAGCTAACGATTATGGGTGGGTGACTTTCGTTTGTGATTTTGTGTGCTTGGAGAAGCCTTATGTATGCTAAGGAACTTATCTCACCAATTTAAGGTATGACATCGAGTTTTTTTCCAGATCTGTTCGTCAGACGACTTACTTGGGAAGTCGTCTCGCTGTAGACGACTTACCTTTCAGTCATCTGGCTGTAGACGACTTACCTGGAAGTCGTCTGGTCAACGCAGAGGTTATTTTTGCAATTGACTTTGAAATCTGTAACCTGAGACGACTGAAAGTTAAGTCGTCTACTATTGTTTGGTTTCAAAAAAAATTCCAAAGAACCTAGACGACTTACATTTCAGTCGTCATAGGTTAGTTTTGCATTTGACTGGATAATTTCAGAAGTTTGACTTTCCCAGACGACTTACATTTCAGTCGTCTGGCGAAAATTAAAATAATAATATTTTTTTAAAGTAAACGACTTACAATTAAGTAGTCATAGGTTAGTTTTGCAATTGAAAAAAAAAACTTCAAGATTTAATTATACACAGACGACTTATAATTCAGTCGTCCACCAGACGACTTAATTGTAAGTCGTCCAGGACTTTTTTCCGAGATTCTGGTCAAACCTCGTAAATCCTGGACGACTTACATTTCAGTCGTCTCGTGGACGACTGAATTATAAGTCGTCTGTATATAATTAAATCTTGAAGTTTTTTTTTTCAATTGCAAAACTAACCTATGACGACTTAACTGTAAGTCGTCTACTTTTAAAAAAATATTATTATTTTAATTTTCACTAGACGACTGAAATGTAAGTCGTCCAAAAAGTCAAACTTCTGAAATAATCCAGTCAAATGCAAAACTAACCTCTGACGACTGAAATGTAAGTCGTCTAGCTTTTTTGGATTTTTTTTTTAACCAAACAATAGTAGACGACTTAACTTTCAGTCGTCCGAAATAACAGATTTCAAAGTCAATTGCAAAAATAACCTCTGCGTTGACCAGACGACATATAGTTTAGTCGTCTAGACAACTTAGATTGAAGTCGTCCGCGTCTTCTCCACTAGTTTTTAAGTCTTCAACGTTAGTTTTTGAATAACTTGTATTTTTAAGAGTGATAAGTAACTTCAAGATATGTAAAACTCATATTTACAAAATATGTTCTCTCCCTTAGTTTTACTAAATTTGACTAAGTTTTTCAATGCAAACTTATAATAAATATGATATGCTTTGACTAGTTACTATTATTTGTTTTCATCTCTTACCAACATTCTTTTTTATTAAGATGAGAAAAAGGCCATTGGAGTTTATTATTGCATATGAGAGATCCAAAGATAAGAAAAAGGCTACCGAAGTCTATTATTTCATTGATTTGTAAATGTGTAAACACATTGTTAGCACATTTAATACATCTTGGAAAACATTATTACTGATTTTACAAAAAATTCACAACTAAAAGAGTATACATGCAATTCACAAAACAGACCACAAACAAAACTATTATAGATCATTCATCTACAAAGACAAGCTTGGATTCCACTTGAGTAGACAAGACCAGACAACTTTTAAGAAGTCCAGACGACTTCTAAGAAGTCCAGACGACTTCCAGGAAGTTCAGACGACTTTGCCAGAAGACTTTTAGGAAGTTCAGACGACTTCCAGACGACTTTACAGGAAGTCCAGACGACTTTTAGGAAGTCCAGACGACTTCCAGACGACTTCCAGACGACTTCCAGACGACTTCCAGACGACTAACAAGTAAGTCGTCCCAGAAGTCTTCCAGATCTGAAAAACCTGCATATTAAATCCAGATCTGGAAAACCTGCATATTCAAAAACGTTCAAATGGCTTAAAAACAGAAAAAATGAATGGAATATTAGATAAATCTACCTTTACAGAACACACAAAAATACATATCTAAAAATAAAAGATCTACCTTTAAATTAGTGGAAGATGAGTACCATCTAATTAAAAACCTGCAAAAAAAAAATAGATTAGTAACAAAGACATGAGACAAAATTGAAAAATTCATATAAAGTTTGGTGTTTTCAAGTCAAAGAGATTAGAGTGGGTTTGGAGAGTTTTAGTTTGGGAAAAAAGTAAGAACTTTATACAACAAGAAGTTACCAAATGAAGAAAAATCAGACATAAGAACTTACCAAAACGCTCAGAAAAATCCAGACGACTTCCTGGAAGTCCAGACGACTTCCTGGAAGTCCAGACGACTTCCTGGAAGTCCAGACGACTTCCTGGAAGTCCAGACGACTTTGTCAGAAGACTTCCAAGAAGTCCAGACGACTTCCAGACGACTTCCAGACGACTTCCAGACGACTTCCAGACGACTAACAGGTAAGTCGTCCCAGAAGTCTTCCAGATCTGAAAAACCTGCACATCAAATCCAGATCTGAAAAACCTGCATATCCAAAAACGTTCAAATGACTTAAAAATAGAGAAAATGAGTGGAAGATTAGATAAATCTACATTTATAGAACACACAAAAATACATATCTAAAATTAATAGATCTACCTCTAAATTAGTGGAAGATGAGTACCATTTGATTAAAAACCTGCAAAAGAGATAGATTAGTAAGAAATACATGAGACAAAACTGAAAAATTCATATAAAGTTTGGTGTTTTCAAGTCAAAGAAATTAGAGAGAGGTTGGAGAGTTTTAGAATGATGAACATTACATTTTTGTTGCAGCCATTTGAGAGGATGAGAGAGAATGTGTAAATTTTTCTTTTTATAGGGAGACAAAAAATTCAATTAGATTAAATATTTTTGACTCAGACGACTTCCTGGACGACTTACATTTCAGTCGTCTGGTGAAGAAATTAAAACAGACGACTTACATGTAAGTCGTCCAGAAGATTTTAATATTTTTAGCGGGAAATTAAATATTTTTAGCGGGAAACTAAAATAGAAGACTTCCCAGACGACTTACAAGTAAGTCGTCTGGACGACTGAAATATACGTCGTCCGGGTAAATTATTCAACAGACGACTGAAATATAAGTCGTCCACACTCTAAACATAACCCCTAAACTTAATTATCTAATTAAACAAACTTCATAAAACCAAATCAAACTTGAAAAGTGTTTACTATACACAAAAATAAACACATATAGGTGAAAACTAATTTTTGAAAAAAATATTTTAGTTTTCCAAAATCTAACCCTAACAATACATACAATACTACAACATATGTTTGCCAAACTCCTAAACCAAAGTATTTCATGATTCACTACTTTCACTCATCTATCTTCAAAACAAATCAATTTTATCATATCTTAATTTATATTAGTTAAAACTGTTTATAATTACTTGATTTTTATTTTTTACGCATCAAAATATTTTTTTACAAGATTTATAAATTATTTTTAAAATAAACTGGTACCAGACGACTTACACTTCAGTCGTCCAGACGACTTCCAACATCTCAGACGACTCAGACGATTTAATGGGGCTATATTCGTAAAAATGGCTTCTGTTTTTTTGTTTGGTCACAAGGGGCTGAGCTGTAATTTCACTAGGCTTTTAGGTTAGTTTTGCATTTGATTCAAGTTTGGGTATAGGTTTGGGATTAAAATCAAGTTGTGGATTAGTTTTGGCAAAAACCCCAACTTTTTAATAGGGAATTCTGGAATCAATATCTCATAGGGAGTTTTCTTTTGAGTTTTCTTATAATTCTTTTTTGAGTTTTTTTGTTGAGTTTTCTTATCATATAACATTCATATGGAATCAATATCTCACAGCTATAACTCATAGGGAGTTTTGGGGACTCAACACATTGTAAACCAGACAGTTTTTACTCAATATAGTAAGAGCCAAAACCATGAGAGGCAATTAAATATAGAAAGTTTAAAAAAATGTGGTTTGTTTTTTAACAGATGCTTCTTCTTTGATTACTATAAGTAAAGTAGCCTTTGAGGTTCTCCTCCTACATCTCAAGAAATGCACAGAGCCTAGCAAAGGGAGCAAGCTATTGTATTTTCAAGACTTTCCCATTTTAGGTACCTGACAAAATATAAAACGATAGGAAAGCCATGTGTTAAGTTATTCCTAGCTAAACCAAACTGTGTAGTATTATAATAATAAGAAGTCCTTCATGTCCTACATAAACTGAGAAAATAATCTGCTATCTCTAGACAGATTAGGAACTTGGTTATTTTTTGTATTATAAACCTGAACATATTATTTACTTCTATCATGGTGTAATTCTCGAGAGTATCAAAGGAAAATGCTAAACACACAAAGCACTCCTCCTTCATTTCTAACAACACGACGCCTTATGACCTTATCGATCTCTAGCTAAAAACAATTAGCGATATAGTGAGTAGACTTTAATCTTTTATTTATTTAGTTCATTCATTCATTAACATCATGTTATTATGTTATTCTCTCTCTCTCTCTCTCTATCTCTCGCATAGTCTAGTACGTTTCTGTTCAAACCAGTTTGATGTGTGAATCTTGCTTTGATATCCATAGGTGGCGTTATCAGCAACAGATGCGAGCTATGATCCAGAGGGATGCGAGAAGATTGATAAGGAACATGAATGGGGGAGGATTGTAATTCGTGTCTTTTAGCTCCTTAGAATAGCATTCAAACTTGTAAATAAGCCTAGAATCGTATGAAATAGATATCTTCACTGCTATATTTTGGGTGAAAGAACTCAACAGCGAGTTTTGGGGTACTCAACAAATTGTAAACAAAACGGTTTTATTTTTTTACTCTACATTTCATTCATTAGCATCATGTTATTACCATTCACTAGAGTTTTGAACTTTTGAGTTTATTTTCTATATTTTAGTTTTTTGTTAAGTGTATTTTCTCAAATGTAATAAATGTATTGTTATTGTCTAATTGAAACATCTTTATTGAAGTATATTGAACAATATAAGATTTTTGTGTTTCATTTTATTTATAATTTGATCATATGTTTTTTGATCTTGTAATGCTTTGTTATCTTGGTTATTTTTAAAAATTATTTTTCGTATTTATGTGTCTCCTTTAATCACATTTAAACTAAATATCGTTTTTCGTGTTGGTATTAACTAAAATTTTTGCTTTAAAATTTTTGAAGATGATTTATAAATTTAAATAAATTTGATTGAATATTTTAAGAATTTATAGATTTAGAAGAGAAAATTATATTGTTTTAATTAAACTGAAAGTTGAATAAACTTAACTTATATCTTTGCTGGAAATTTTATTTATTTAGAATTATGTTTTTGAGAAGTAGTATAATACATACATGCAAAGAGTAATAAGTTTGTAGGTATAATCTGGAGCTTTTCCCATTTTGTTACCATATTTGTTTCCTCTTCAATAAGAGTTTAAGGGGTTTGTAAAGCCTTTTTTTTTTAAACATAAACAGTATGTAAATTTTTGTAACACTAATCAATGCTTCTATTTGTTTTATTTGTTCTAAGCAATCCTGAATTCACATTGTTGCAGTTCGAGCATGATTAAAAGTGCAAATGGTTATTTCTGAACTAATCAATAGAAGACTGTTTTAAAAATATATAAATTTCATCTATTTTATATGTAATATTATTAAATAAAAAGATAAACTTTTATATTCTAATATCTGTAGTATGCTATCCGGTTTAAAATTTGGAATTTTTAAGTTTGATAATACTTTTACTTCATATATTAATAAAAAAATAAAAATAGCTTTATCCAAGAAGTTTTTTGAACCCATACAGTAGAAACTCTATAAGTTAATATTCGATAAATTAATAAATGAAAAAAATTAATAAACTCCACCAGTTCTGAATTGGGTCAGTATAAAATATGACACAATTCGATAAAATAATAAAATAATAATTTTTTGAATTTTCTTATGTAAATATATAGTCCCAGTAAAAACATAAATTAATAACCAGTGCATATAAATTTATATAAATATAGTAATATATTGTCTAGTTTGCCTGTATTTTATTCATATTGAAGTTTACCTTTAAATTTTATAAGTATTTAAAAATATTGAAATGTTATTTTGTCATTTTATACTTAAAATGCATATACATTTATGGTAATATTTTCTATACACCTTATAGTTGAACAATAGTAACATAAAAAGTTTTATCTATTAACAATTAATCAACCATTCATATATCTTAAAATCAAATACCTTTTAAACAGAAAATATATTATTCTAAAAAAGAATTTTTTTTGTAAATTAATAACTCGAAGAAAAAGATATCGAGATCAATATTGTTGTACTGTGATCCAAGTTAATGATCCGCTATGCTTTTTTTATTCATCCCATCGTCGGCAATACAGTAAATGACACAAATAGAGTGTAATGTAAATAGGTGTAGATCACAATATAAGACGTAATATAGTTTTTTATGTATTAAAAATTTTAAAACCTAACTTTATAATTACGAAAACACAACACATGCGTGGGAGGAAATACCCTAACTTCACAAGTTATTATTCATTATATATAAAAAAATGCAAGAACAGAGAGTTCAAAAATAGTTTGGATAAAGTTGTGCTACACTCCCTCGTTATTCTCGTCCTCGATATTGCAGCTATTGTTGCAGCTCCAGTCACACTTCAAGGTAATGGGGAACGCGTGGTGTGTTGCTCCTCGTGACAAAATGGTCCTCCTGCCTAACTCATCATCAGCTGCTGAGAGGAGGCATTCTCCTACTTGGAGTTTTCGCTGGGATAATCATAATAGAGGCCGTGTAGCTGGTGAAGAAGCCTCTCTCAGTTGGTTGTCTGATGGGATTAGCCGGAACGATGTGTCTGACATCAAATCTGATTTTTTATCATCTCAAGGTTCCCCTTTGGACAGCTTTCGGACACAGACGATGCAGCCGGCCTCAGGTAAAATAAGTTCAGCTTGTTTAGTATTTTTTTAGCTTGAGGGAACACATGTACGGTGTGTTATTCACTTGAGACTTTTAAATAGTATTTTTCAGAACCTGTTAAATCATGTTTCTCTTGATAGGATTTCTCTACTTGCTTCTTGACTTGCCTATGCATCTGTCTACAGATCATAATAATCTTACATGACATTAATGAATATTTTGGCAGATTTATCTTTTCCAAGAAATTCTTCCATGGATACAGTTTTTGAGCAGGTAAAGCTTGTTTCACCTATAGTTTTGTTTTCTCACATCTTTGAAACTTTTACATTTGTTGATACATAACCTCTCTTTTGACGATGGATCTCAAAATGGGACCCTCTCAAATACATAAATATTGGTCCGGTTCAGACCCATGATATAAGTGACGTGGCATAAAGTCAATTTCTGATTGGCCTGAATTTCCAATCCGACGTGGACGTGTTCAGGGGGCTTGATATCCCGATTTTAGTATAGTATAGATTTGAAAACTGAAAATATCTACTCTATTAATTTAGAGTCATACTTTTATCTACTTAATTGTCATTTAAGATTGGATATATTCATATTTCATTAAAAAAATATAACATTCATTGCTATTACATTAACAATACAAAATAATTTCCCCCTCTAATAAAAAAAATCGTTGACTACTACTCATAATGAAATCTACACCTTCATATGTTCAAGCATGAGTAAATTATATTTCATTATTCGACAGTCCATTAATACAAATGTATCGAATGATTATTTCCAATGTATTATATTATACAAATATTTACACAATATGTATACACACTTTTCATTTGTTTCTTCTCTATCCTCATTATCGCCATGTTTAAATCTCTGGAAGTTGTGAAAATCCTCATTAGAACGAATAATATTACTTCATATATATACAAACGATTTGCGTATTGGAATAGGAAATATTACTTCGTATACCAATTTTTTCATATGAAATAGAATGTGACAAACGTTTCCATAAGAAAGTTAAATCCATTCCAGTACTTTAAATCATTAAGTTAATTTAAATCTATCCATTCTATAAATTAAACATTTCCATATGAAATTTACATAATTAATGTTTTTAAAATTTAGATTCTAAAATCTTAACTAGAACAAACTTCCTAACGTCAAGCTAACAAAAAAAAAAAAAGAGAAACGATTTGTATGTCATCTTCCTATAGTTTAAAAATTCTAACAATATTATCTAAAACAACTAAATCATTTCCTAACATTATCCTAACAAAAAAAAAATAAACGATTCTTTGGAATCACGTAGTTTTTTTCAAAAAACGCAAACCTAAAGAAACGATAATAACAATAATCAAATAATTTATTCCTCAAAATCTTAACAAAAATCTAAAGGTATTAAATATTTTACACTATCTTTAGTCATCTTATATTTTCAATACTCAAATATTAAAAAAAACCTAGATATTTTCATTTCATTTTATACTACCTATGACTTTTATTTATTTTCTAAAAACAATCCATTGAAGATAATTTGTGTGTACAATAAATGTTGAGCACACCTAATATATCAATTCATACACAATTTTGTTTTTGTTAAAAAACATTCATATAATTATTGTTATATAAAAGTAAAACTATGAAAATAATAACTCTATACTTTAGGCATGTTCTTTTTCTTGACGCTTGCGGCTAACAAACATGAAGGAAATTTTGTAATTAAAGCCATCATTTTTTAAGTTTGTGACGCTGCGATTATTTTACGGAGTGTTGCCGGTGATGTTAGTGACGCTGAAAAAACAGCGTTCATTGGAATTGCCTTCGTGGTCAAACGCGGATGTCGCTGCCATTTATTCTCCACATCCTTAAGCCTCAAAAAACGTATAATTAGGCATTATTGTGAACGCTTGATGCTGAGGCTGCGGTTCTTTACCGAACAGGGCTTTTGTAAAAACCAAAATTTTAGTTGAGTCATGTACCTGGTCGTATCGTATATCATATTAACCAATATTAATTAACTTACACATTATAGATTGGTTTATTAACCAAATAATATAACTCATCTACAATTTTCTTATTATACAAACTACTATACAACCAATCGTTTAAATGATTAAGAAAAGTAAAACAATTTATATACAAGAGCAAAACACACTTTTTGCATAACATAAATCAATATTTATGTATGCAGTACAATTATGCACAATTTCATCATACATATTACTATGCATAATCATCAAACCATTTTCTATTTTATTTTATTTGAAGATAAAAACAACTCTCGATAAAATATCATATATATATATATATACATGATATTACAATGGTCTAATTGTTTTGTTAAACATTAATATTAATATTAGCTATAAATAAATGCAAAACTATCATTTACATTAATATTAAGGATATATCTAAATTTTGGTTAAGAATTTTTCCTATAATTTTTGAATACAATGAATCCTAGAAATATATTCATATATATATATATATATAGGTTTTAAGAAGTTACAAATTATATAGATAGTGGAAAGTTAACGCTTTTGAAAATTTTAGCATAACAAAATTTTAGATATTTTACGTATATAAAAAATAAATATAAAGCATATAATTTTTCTCCAATTGAAAATGATCAAAAAGTTTCAAAAATTATCATTACTATACAGACTTAATTAAAATAATAAGATAAGCCACTTAAAAAATTGGATCTTAACAACTACAGAAAATATAAGTTTAAGAAATAATATTTCTAATCAATAAAGTGCATTTATATGTTATTAATCTAGTTCTACTCAGTATCATATAGTCTTACGTTCATTACATAAGTAATAAAATCAGATATATATCTGATCGCTACATTGGTAACACAAGTCCAAACATCTAATCTAACAGTTTAATATTCACAATAATTTTATTTTTCTGACTTTATAAATTAAACAAAATAAAACATAACCTGCATTTTAACGCGGATCATAATCTAGTATAAGTTTTATTTATCTTCTTAATACAGAAAAAATCACCCTCGGTCATATATCACAATGCGTTCAAGATTATACTTCCTCTATTTTAAAATACAAATAATTTTACCTAAAAACACTAATAGTAAGAAAGTTGTTATTTTAAAAAAAAATATCATTTAATCAATAAATTCAACCAATTAAAAATTTAATATTATTTAAATAGTCACACATTATCCACTAAATGAAAATGTGTATTAAAATATGTAAACTATTTATATTGTGAAACAAGTTTTCTTTGTTAAAACAACCTACAATAGAAAACAGAGAGTGTATATGGTTTACAATATTTGTTACTTTTGAACTTTGGTTGAAGAACACAAATAACAGTAATCATGCCAAATATTGTAAGTTCTATTTAAAGTATGACTTAGACTCTGAATGGTGACAGCGGATTTGATAATAAAAACGGTGCAGAATTAAAGCGTGGGATGGTGCAACTGTGGTTTTAAGTAAAAAGCAACGCGGAATATTGTTTGATTGATGATAATGCATATTTGCAGTATTTAATAATTATTTAACAAAATAAAATAATAATGGTATATATTATAGAATATATTAAAATAATATAGTAATATATTCATATAATAAATATATTTTAAAATAAAAATGTCTTTTAGTGAAATGCATTTGATAAGTGCAATTCTGATAAAATAAGCGATACAAAATAATGTTTGATTGCTGAAAAATATTTTACGGTTTTGCTACATAATATCAAAATTAATATAGAATATAAAATTTGGTTATGATTCTTGAGTTCTAGAGATATACGATTTGTTTGGGTAATTGATAGGATCCAAACAGAACCAAGAAAAGAGGTTTGGTTTGGTTCAAATTTTCAGTTCTGGATAAATGTGCACATGGTTATCTATTCTTATATTTAATAAATTTGGTATGATTATTATTTTTATTTTTTCATTTTAATTAACTATTTTGAATAACTATATAACGGAAATATTATCATGTATGATTTTAACAAAAGTTTAAGTATCTAAATTTAACAATAGTTATTAATAGTTGATTATAAGAAAACACATATATATCACACTCATATGCACTTATATATGTTTGCCTTAACATAATTAACATTTTTAAATAAATAAATAAATTTTATTCTGATAATTCAATTGCACAATTTTCTGTTTAATTGAAATATTTGGATATGAAAATTCACAACCAAATATTTTATATAGTTATAAAGGAAAAATGTAAAAAAGAAAGTAACCATGAAAAACACACGTTAACTACTGTAGGTGTGGTATTGTAAAAATGTGAACAAACAAAAAAAATTTTTTTTTTGGTTTGTTAAGTGCGTTGTTTTAAGAATTCCATCCCCCTTTTTTTACTGTTTTTGTGATTGGTGACTTTTTAAATTTTCATTCCATGTAAACAAATATGCACCGCTTTTCATTCACCAGTCGCAACCTTAATAGCATGTATATTGAGAATCTTTTAGCCAAATTTTTTTTCTCTCAGTTTCACTTATATTTGCCAAGCAGATACGCCAAGTACTGTTTAATTATTATAAGTAAAAAGTTCACTTTATACTCTCACTGTCTTTGGAGTGAAAAATCAATTACCCGAATATTTATTTTTTCTAGCCTTTATTACTCTACTATTTCCTTTTAAGTACTCCACTTTCATTATGCTTATTACTCTGCAATCCACCAGTCACACCCTAAATACTAGGTAGCATATGATTATGTATATAATCTGTTATTTTTTTATTAAAAAGATTCACACACCTTTTTATGCATTTCGTAAGGGAACCAAATGAACCATCTTTTTCTCCTTCCGAAAAAAAAAGAGAAAGACTTATTCCCACTGAAGTGTAAGGGTTATAAATTATTTTTATTTTAAAAAGAGATTGGTGTTCGTTACACTGGACGCCAACCATCAGACCTGATTGTGGTTCGAGTCCACAAACCACTGAGAGCTCTGGCGTCGGTTCTCGTTACACTCGCACCTGATACACGGGAACGGGCTTCCCTTCCCGGTAGTACTTTTGTTCTTTTTCTGTCTGAGGCAAAGGCGGGGATTCTTGAACGTAAATCAGTGCACGAGCCTATGCAAACTTAGTTGTTCATGAGCAAGCCAGGCGTTCCTCTCCTATTAGTCAAGTAATTGGCGTTCCTCGGGGTTGACGTCGTCGTTAAGGTTCAAGAGTGGCTCTTATAATGACAGGAATGAAAGGAGTGAGCTCATTCATTCACTCGCTAGGAAGAGGGCGTCTCCCCAGAGTCAGGAGTTCTTGCCCACTGGAGTTATCCAATTCTTACGTTTCTTTTATCTATCTCCCTATTCGAACGGTCAATCATATCAAACAAAATAGTCTATACTTTCGGCATGAAGCTATAGGAACTTTGTATACTACTATCCCTTCTCCAACCTTCTAGGAACGAATTAACTAGTATACATATAGGATACACCAGTGCTAAACCTTGTCTCGCCATTATTATAATGGCGGGAACCATATTCCTTTTCACTTTTCTAGTTGAAACCCAAATAAACTACCGGTGATTGATGCCGTCCACCGAAAGACCGAATTTCGCCATAAAGATTATATGTTTTCTTTTTTACTTGGGGTCAAGTTGAAATTTCAAAAACTAGAATCTATCGCACGTAGTAGCGGACCCGACCTCTTTTTTTGGGGTGTCAAAAGGTTGGGCTCAGACCAGCATAATTTTTTTGTTATAAAAATAAGTAAAATGTTTACATCTGCTGGGTTTTTACTCTGGAAAGGGGTTGCAAGAGAGAGAACTTTCGCCAATTAAGCTATATTTTCTTCTTGTACAATGAAAAAACTCCTTAACAAAAAAAAAAAACTCCTTAACATTTAAATTTAACATGCGGCAGCTGACACCCCTTCCTAACACATGGGTCCGCCTCTGATCACACATGCTGTCAGAGTTTGCACGTGATAATACTATTTTAATTTTTTTTCAAAAAGAATCTCTTGACCGAGAAAAGTGTGAGGCTGAAATCAAATTTTGTCCGTTGTCACAAAATACATTTTTTCAACTTAGCCGTCAGGCCCGTCACCTTGACCATCCAGATTCATTGGACTTCACTCACAAGTTCAATACTTTTGTCTTAGCCCCTCGAATAATTAGAAATTGCACTAAACGCAGGCTGCCACTATTCTTTCCATATATTTGCCAATCCCAATCATTTATTTACTATGACAATGGTACGCATACATTTTTAGGATGCAAACTACTCCGCATACATTTTTAGCCTTTTAGGATGCAAACTACTCCATGATCAAATGGTTTATTCAATAAAATAAGGATGCTTTTGACTACCCGCACGTGCTTTAAAATAAGTTCCACTACATTCTCAATAGTCAGCATTACCTCCACGTATAAATAAACTCTCACTACTATCAAGTATCAACACATGTACATGCATAAAATATAACTTAAAAGCTTAACTTATGGAACATAAAGTGTCTAACACGAATGAGGTGAAATACAGAGGTGTAAGGAAGCGTCCGTGGGGAAAATATGCGGCGGAGATACAGGACTCGCCAGACATGATGCGATCTGGCTTGGAACGTTTGACACTGCGGAAGACGCGGCTCGGGCCTCACGAATACCCAATGATGACAGACGATCCAAGTGGCGCCAGCGAGAATGTGGTGGCTTCTTCGTCGTCCCAGTTTAGTGGAACAGACGGTGGTAACATGAAAGAAGTCATTGAGTTTGATTATTTAGACGATAGTTTATTGGAAGAGCTTCTAGAATGTGGAGAAAATTATAACCAGGAGGATCAGAATGACACAAACCATTTATTATAGTTTTTCTAATGTCGGAGGAACGAGTACTAATCATGATTTTGTCCTTAATTAAGGAAGGTTTCTGTTATGTCACTTTTCGCGGGAATTTTAAATGACTATTTTCTCAAATGTTACTTTGTATAATAGCGAGAATTTGCGAAATGGCCAAGCTTGAAAAGAAAATTAAGTGCAAACCATTGATTTTGACATTATTAATTTCATAACAATTATGTCAAGTTTTATCCAGTACTATCCTTTTTTGTTCAAGTTGCCGGTATTCGAGAAAAAAAAATTGATGGCATCAACAATTTGACATTCCACCATTGATTATCACATGTAATACAACCAACACCACACGTTTGTTTAGCACATAAATATGCATCCAATTTTTCTATATTATATCACTGAAATATAATAGGATTCCAAATCCACTCACATCTAGTAAATATTAAACTTTACTCCAAACTTCAACCCCTAAATACTAAACCCTAAACTCTTAACATCACCCTTCCATCTAAATACTAAATCCTAAACCCTTATTACTGAACCCTAAACCCAAATATAAACTTTAAACCCAATTATTAAAATCTTTAATTAGTATATAATATTACGTAATATTAAACTAAATCCAATCCAACACACAACTCCTCAATGCTAAATTCAGACCTAACTTATGAATACTAAACCCAAAAATGCTATCACTAAATCCAAACCTAAACCCCCACCTTCCAAATACTAAACCCTAAATCCTAATCACTAAACCTTAAATCCAAGTATAGACTATAAACCCAAATAGAATGAAACAATATACATAGTATAGTACAAAATGGTGAGCAAAATAGAACACTCTTTATTAATCGTCAAATGGAACATACATAATGCGGTCACTAACCCCAAACCTCAACCTCCACCTTCCAAATCCTAAACCCTAAATCTTAATCACTAAACCCTAAATCCAAGTATAAACTCTAAACCCAAATAGTATAAAACAAAATACATAGTATAGTACATATAATTGTAAACTAGAAATTGATAGTAATACTAATTGTATATGTGTAGGTGTTATGTATAGAGTAACAAGAAATATATATATGTTAGTCAATGTAAGTGAACGTAGAGATGTAAGTGTTATTCCATTTCTTGTGAATGGTACAATAATACAAGAACCGTAGCATACTATTTTAGTTTGATACTTGCGAATGGTACAAAAATATAAGAATCGTACTAGACTATAATTTTCTTTCGTTACATATAGTATAGTCGGCGAGTTCATCTTTTCACATCTTCCTCTTTTTGCAGACATGGTGATACACGCATTCACTAGTCCAGAGTAATTATTCTTCACCATACCATATCAATACAGCATACTATAACAATTTAAATAACAACGAAAAAATCAAGATCAACAACGTTAAAGAAACTCAAAAAAAGAAATCGTGAAGTCACCTCGTCGTTCTCTATTGTGTCATCTTCTCCTCCAAACGCAATTCCACAAGCTCAAAATCCATGCTCTTTCTTCGTCTTGAGATGAAGTAGTTTTTGTTCGTATGTATGAAAAAGAAACAGAGATTGTTAGTGTGCACCAATGATAACCACAATTTTATTAAATTATTTATTTAATATTTATTTTAATAAATAATTCTCAGTAGGTTACACATGTTGAATTGAAGGGTAATATAGCATTATTACATAAAAGACATATATTGTAGATGAAAGTTAGGGGTTTTAGTTATCTAATGAATTATAATTTATTTGAAGGTTATACAGCCCAATTCTCCTTTTATAATATTATATAATTTTGTTTTATTGTCGGGCTTAAATAGACTCAGGCACAATGTCGCCGTCACGACACTAAGAATCTAATACTCTATATATTTTGAAGTTTGCAAAAATATATATTTGAAGATTCAAGTTGTTTTTCTTCAAAAGCAAAATTTTAAAATTATTTATATTTTACACTATAGTCTTTATATTTTTCATAATTAATATAAATCCATATAACCATTATAAATATGTAGCAGATATATAAAATATTACAATAATATTAATTAATAAAATATTACTCTAAAATAATTATTATAAATAAAAATAAATAATCAAATATTAAACTATAAGCACAATACTACATTATTCCAAAAAAATATTTATGTAATGCTCCATCTTCGGTTACAATTTGTTTAGACAATATTTTAGAGATTTTGGAGGTCCGAGAGCAAATTTACTAGACTATTATTGTTGTTGTAATATTTAAATTTGTTTAATAATTTCGTCTTCATATATCTTTTTTAAAGTTTTTTATTAAGTTTCTATTGTAATATTCTTGTTGTATTCTATAATTTTAAAATATTCTACGTTTTAAATTTTTTATTTAATTTTATGTGTAAAATTTGAATTTAGAAAACCAAATTTGAAATATTTTTTTTTTAAAGATTAAAACGAAAAACGAAAAAAATACTTAACAATCATAAATATGATGTATAAATAGTTATAAGGACCAAAATGCAAAAAAAAAACCCATGAAACTTGAAATTTGAAGTTTTTAGTAGGTTCACTTCTCAAAATTCAAAATAATTTTGAAGTTAATTTTAAAGAGAAAAAAATTCTACATTTGAAATTATTTAGTTTTTTTTTGGAGATGTTATAATACAAACTGCCCAACAATCTTGTTAGATTGTTGTTAGAACATGCATCCTCATTTTGAAGGGAAAACACCTTTAAAATCAGAGGATATAACTTATATTTATGATTTGAAAATAAATATAAAATAAAATTTACTATTTGAAAATTTTAAAATAAAATATTTATGACAAAATATAATAATAAGTAGTTAAATATAACTTATAAGTTGTATAAAAAATGTTAATAACATATTTTTTTATTCGATAAGTATTAAAATATGATATATAAAAAGTTATTTGTGCGATTGTGAAACATATATAATTATAAAGATTAAATTGAAAGGTGAATACTATTTTGAGGGTGTGAAAAGTATTCTGAAAAGGTGATTAATATACCTTCAAATTTGATGGTGATCCTTCGAAAAATAGGTGATAAAGAGTTGTTGAAGATGCTCTTAAACATGTCTAACCTTTTTAAATTCTGGAAAAAAAAAACACGATGATTTTATTACAAAATAAGTAAAAACGCATAATCATATATATATATATATATATATATATATATATATATATATATATTGTTGGTTTCAGAATCAGTTATATTATGGAGGGTTGACAAGTGACATGGCCTGCATGAATTTAATCCTACGATATCATCGATCTAACTCGATTAGCTACACTGGTTTTCAGCAGAACAAGAATACTATAGAGCCATTCATGATTTCAGGCTTGTTCACAACAATTATTTCGATGAGCTTTTCTTTTTTGTCGTCTAGCATGAGTCATGACAGTGGAACTTATCATATTTTTTTGGTAAAAAACTAAAAACTTATATCGTTTTACAATTTCGAAAATGGATGTTCTAAAATTTTCAAAATAATATGAGATCTAATACGGCTTCAAAATCATAAATTAAATTTTCATATCAAGTTGCAACTTTTAATATTTAACTTTCTTTTCGGTCGAATTTCTTCCTTAGTGACGTTTGAATCGGAAAGCCACAGGGAAGATGAGTTTATTTTGTATGTGAACAAGATTCTCATGCACATGGACGATGATATATTGTTATACGAGTTATTCTTGGATTCACCATAGGATAAATCTCTAGATTCATAAATCAATAGGATTTCGTTATTTTATATTCAATATATTTAAAAAAATGAAACAAAATATTGTCAAGTTATATTATGTTTTTAAATAAAAAAAAAGTAAAAATAATAGTAGTTACAAAAAAAGAATTATAAAAAAATATTTTTAACGTTGTGAGCAAAACACTAAAACTTAAACCCTAAACCTTTGGATAAACCCTAAACCCTTGGATAAATCCTAAATTCTAAATCAAAAATTTTGAACACTAAAACACTAAACTCTAAATCCTAAACTCTAAACCCTTGATTGTTTTAGTTTTTAGTGTTTTTGATTTACAGTTTAGGATTTATCCAAGGGTTTAGGGTTTAGGATTTAGGGTTTAGAGATTAAGATTTAGGGTTTAGGATTTAGTGTTTTGCTGACAACGTTAAAATAGTTTTTAAAAAAAAAACTTGAAAATATTTTGTTTTTTTTTAAAGATATCAAATATGAAATAACACAATTCTATTGGTTGGTGAATGTAACGGTTCACTCTTAGGATGTGAACCCAAGAATAAGTCGTAAACAGTCTTGCTTATGTTGAACCAATTCAAGCAAATTTAAACATAGAAATAATTTCTTATAATACGTTATAGAAAAGGTGACTACTATATATATACAAACTAATGTTATGGTTCGTTTTAATCAATGTTCTTGGGATCTCTCTCTCTCCGATCACTCCCATACCCATGCATAGTCCTTTTCTGGTGAAGTGTTTCTCTATCCAAACGGTGGCAGTTTCGAAAAAGATGGTTTTTGGTCTACTCGTTCCCTTTCGCCGGTGTGGCGGCTCCGTCGTGGCGGAAGGGAGTTCGACGCCGGGAATAATCTTGTTTTGTGATAGATTTCTGAGACCTAGAAAATCATGCTCACTTGGGATTTTTCAGAACTTTATCTATTTAGTTATGTTTTTATGTAAAAAAAATTATTGATGAAATTTAAAAAAAAAATGTTTTAACAAATCTCTGAAACTTAAAAAAATATGTTTTAACAAATCTCACGCACCGTTGTTTTCCCCGTAACTAGAGTAAGTTTAAAATAAATAGAGATCATTGCTTTTCACAAAATGTTTCGCCTAAAATTTGATAAATTTTAATGCACTATTTTCACCCTTTTTTAACTCTAAATGGTGTAAGTTCAGAGATTCAATTTATGATATTCAAAAAGGAACATACGGAATATTAAGGCTAATTCAGTTTAAAAAAAAGAATATTAAGGCTAATAATTAAGAAAAAAGGTTCAGCTTTCCTTTTGTCTGTAATTTCTTTTAGCTCTTCTTTTCTCTGCTTCTTCAGCTTGACATAGCTCTGATGTAATGGTATCTTGTTTGAAAAGAAAAAAAAAATTAAGTAAAAAGTTGGTAATACATGGATTTATTGTTTCCCATTCTGGATTGTTCATCATATACACAAAGCTGAATATGAAAACAGAAGGATGATATGTTTCTCCGAGAGGTAGTAACGGATGGTTTATATGGGAGTGTACTTTGTCTGTGAAATCAATTAAAGTGATACGATTAGGCCTGCATACTATTGACATCATATAATAACTTCATGAAAATCTCGTCAAAGAAATATTCGAAGACCTAATGTAAACTGGTACGTACGTAAATCATCTGACAATCATATTTCATTGATACGCAAAGTACACCGTATCTTACAATTTATGGCCGTGGTATGCGAACAAAATTCCAAAATAAGTACTAAATAAACAAACATGCACATAATGCACGTATCTAGCTAGCCATCAGAACGCCACATATAGTATATAAGACAAGACTACCGTTTATTTCTTTCTTCTGAATCGAGAAGTTCTTCAAGAACCTTATCGTCCAAATACTCAAACTCAAAAACTTCCCGTTGATTTTGTCGACTCACACCCGTCGAAGTTGAACCCGAAGATGAAGAAGAAGAAGAATACGGAGGGCGAAGCGAATAGTCGTCCATACGCGAATAATACTCATTAGGGAAGTTAAGTATGGCGAGATGGCCTCTGAGGTTATAGGCGGCTCGGTCATACGCCCTTGCCGCATCCTCAGCGGTCTCAAATGTTCCGAGCCAAAGACGGGCACCGTTCCTTGAGGGGTCTCGAATCTCTGCAGCAAATTTTCCCCAGGGCCTCCTCCGCACGCCTCGGAAACGAGCTTGCTTGTCATCTTGTATTTGATTTTGGCTCCTTCTGTGTGTTCCCTCCATAGAACTTGTCTACTTAGTCTCTGGTAGTTCAAAATTGGTTTGCTCTGAATGAGTTAATGTTATTTAGTAAGAGATTTGTGGATGGTGCATATTGTGGTGCTTATATATATATATATAAGACTGGATTTTCACCGAGTCAGAATCGACGTTCGTTTTCATGTGACTTGACGATTCTGGGGGTTGACTGTTCTTTTCTGCATATCCTTTATATTAATTATTTATTTTTCTTATATTTTATGGATTAATGATAAACTGTCGTTTTCCAGGAAAGTTCCATCTGCCGTAAGAATTCATATTTGGTTCTCCTGACACATTTGGACTATTTTTAATTAGTATTGACTCTAGAGTGGCGTAAACTGTTTCAAATATACTCGGGTAGAACTCCCATTAATGATGCTCTTAGTATCCTTTGTCTATATTCTATACTCCAGGATTATAAAAATCTTCAAAATAGTTAATAGGTTCGCAAATATTGAGATTCTACGAGCCGATAATACACAAATCACAGTTACAAAAAAGAAGAAGATAATACACAAAGCATAATTTAAACACAGTATGGTACCATAAATCCCGTAAGTCCTACGCATCCAATGACGACAGGCAAGATTCTTTTTAAAATTTTAATATTAACTACATCTCGACCAGCGCGGATTTTTGTTTTCATTTATTTTTATATAAATATTTTGTTTTTAATTCGAAATTACTATATATTATAATATATATGTGTATCAATTTTTAAAACATAATAAGTTTACGGTATATTTTTCATTGAATAGATTGTTTCAAACTTTCACATGTATTTGTATCTTTTATATATATATATATCTATATTTTTTTTTTGGATTATTATTTCATTATTAAAATCGTAACTATATATATAAAAATTAGTAAAATATAATTTTATTGTCATATTCAAAGATATTGTAACATTTCATAAATTTAGAAAGTTTCAAAAAAATTAAACTTTTCGCTTCATAGATTTATATTATCGAGTAAATAATTAAACATTTAGTTTTTGTTTAATTTTTAAAATAAACTATATAGTTTAAAATTTATTTTCATTGGTTTAAGATAGTAAACTATATAATTTTTGTTATTTAAAAAATATATTTATAATTTTAAAAGTTAACATCGACAAATATATAAATATTTAACATATGGAGGTATAGTATTACAACATTAAATTATATCTATTTAATTTATACTATCTATAAATCCAATGGGCCATATATTGTTTAAATCCAATTATTGATAGCCAAATAAAAATTTCTGGTTGGTCCAAAATTTAAATGATAAGATTAGAGATTAAATGTAACATGACTTTCTAAAAATAGATCCATTAGGTCATTTTTTAAAAACAAATCACATATAAATCAATGTTGTGACTTCTGTTTTAATATATAAGATATGAAACTACACAAAGTAAACATTGTTTAAATGGTTACATTAACCAACCGGAATAAAATCAAAACTGGACTAAACCGGTCTCAACAGATTTTTTTTTAACGCTGGATAACCCCTATATAAATCCTGAAACCTTACAACATATTTTGGTAGCCACGTGTCATTACTAAGATGATTCTTAGAATCATTAGAAAAATAAGTTGATCCATATATATTATATTTTTTTCTTAAACTAGCTATCAAATTGATTAGTAATACAAAAAACATTATCGATTCTTTTCTTAAATAAAAACTAAGTAATTACCTAATATGATTAACATATATATATATATATGAATATTAATGATAATGAATAATACATATTTGATAGCAATTTTTGTATCCTTTCTATCTTTTTTTAATCTTATATTATTAAAAAAAAACAATCACATTAAACATATAATAAACAATCAAATTAATATATGACTTTTCTTCTTTTCTTTAATCCTTTTAATTGAGGATGAGATTCTGATTTGCTAAAACTGGAATATTATATTTTTGTAAAGATAGTAAAGATTAATCATTGTTAGATAATATAATTTTTTTTATTTTTATAAAAATATTTATAATTTAAAAGTTAACATTGATAAATATTTAAATATTTAACATATGGAGGTATAGTATTACAACATTAAATTATATCTTTTTAATTTATACTATCTATAAATACAATGGGTCATCTATTGTTTAAATCTAATTATTGATAGCCCAATAAAAATTTCTGGTTGGTCCAAAATTTAAATGATAAGATTAGAGATTAAATGTAACATAAATTTCTAAAAATAGGTCTATTAGGTCAATTTTTTTAAAAAAATCACACATGAATCAATGTTATGACTTGTGTTTTAATATATAAGATATGAAACTACACAAAGTAAACATTGGTTTAATGGTTACATTAACCAACCGGAAAAAAATCAAAACTGGACTAAACCGGTCTCAACAGTTTTTTTTTAATGCTGGATAATCCCCTATATAAATCCTGAAACCTTACAACATATTTTGATAGTCACGTGTCATTAATAGGATGATTTTTAGAATCTTTAGAAAAATAAGTTGGTTCATATATATTATATTTTTTTCTTAAACTAGCTATCAAATTGATTAGTAATACAAAAAATATTATCGATTCTTTTCTTACATAAAAACTACGTAATTACCTAATATGATTAACATATATATATGACAATTAATGATAATGAATAATACATATTTGGTAGCAATTTTTGTATCCTTTCTATTTTCTTAATCTTATATTATTAAAAAAAATAAACAATCAAACTAAACATATAACTAGATTTTTCATCCGCACATTCGTATGGGTAGATTTTTATTTTATAAATATATATCAGATACCATCGCAAAACTTTAAAATATATTTACATTTTAGTGTTATATATTGTGTAAATCTATAATGTTATTGGTTATGTTTCTTATTTGATATTATTAATGTATAATGATTTGTTTTATATATTTTACTTTATTATTAATTGTAATTATATATTAATATATTTTCGAGTTTGGAAAAATAAATTCATAGTATGAAATAAAAATTTTAGAATCTCCTTCATTTTTTTCTAATTTTTACAAACTGAATACAATACATTTTAAAATTTTATTTAGTTATACTATAAAACTGATATTTTCTTAGCATAATTTATATTTCTATGTTATTTATTTTATTATATTATGAGATTTTATAAGTAAAATACATTATAATAATACTATATTATTAATTATGAAATCAATCTCTGCATTAATTTAAAAATATTTTAAAATTTTATTAAGATTTTGTAAGTGTTTTCAACATATTTTGTTATAAGTAAAAAAAAATTTTAATTTACAGTTAACATTTATTTATTAATATCTATATAATTTATAAGATTTTTTAGCAATGTTATATATCAAATAGATTAGCTTAAATAGTCAAATAGATGTAATTGATGAAATAGACCTAGTATGAAATTTTATGGTATTTCTTTTAATAAAGAAGATATAGAATATAATTATAAAATTTGAAAAATAACATACACTTTTATTTATTTTTTATAATAAAATTTTATTTTATTTAAATTAATGTATAATAGTATATATTATTAGTTACGAAATTAATCAATGGTATTAATTTAAATAAAATATTTTGAATTTTTAGGAAGATTTTGTTAGATTTTTTCTCAACATTTTGTTATAACTAAAAATAAAATTTAAATTTACAGTTAAAATTGATTTATTATTAATATCTTTATATGTTGAATTGATTAATATTAAATAAATGTAATTAATAAAAAAAAAGAATGGACCTAATAAGGCTAGTATGACTTTTTTTATGGTAGATAAAATAGTACTTTTCTTTTAATAGAGAAGATAAACAATCAAATTAATATATGAATTTTCTTCTTTTCTTTAATCCTTTTAATTGAGGATGAGATTCTGATTTGCTAAAACTGGAATATTATATTTTGTTCGAACTTTAAAGTTGATGTTACATGAGTTCTGATTCCGAACCTATCATCGTCTTTTCCCTATCATAGTACAACATATACAACAAAGTCATATTTAATCAGTGTCAACTGTTGACCGTGATTCTTGATTAATAATCAGAAAGTCCCGATTTTTATTAATTTATACTATATGTAGGTTGAGACCAACCTTTGATACTATTTGTTGTGAGTCTATGAACATAAATCATTACTTTGATTGTATTTCAGCTGAATCTATGAACATAAATCATTCTTCAAAAATGTAACACCTACGATTCAATCACAACGTCGGTAGCACACAGAAAACAGTCTAGTAAACCGTACTGGTTGACCAAATTAGATTTTAGCAATTATTGTTATTGTTGAGGAAGTGAGATTTGTTCTATTTTGAAATTTGGGCTTAAATAAGTGCCATCATCTTTTGCTAATGTGGTTTGCTAATAGCTAACCTCTCTGGTTGTATCAAAACTTGGCTTCTTTTTGGGGTTTTTTTTTGGCCATAGAACTATAGAAGCATTCGGCTAGAGTAGCAAATGTAACCAACTTTGAATTTGGAAATATATTTACATTTTTTCAAAAAAAAAAAATTATTTGCTACACAATGTTAAATATTTTTTTATACCTAGTAATAAGCTCCTTTTTCCACGTTCGACTCGCCAACTTAGGGACTTTGATCTTATAATTGACAACAACAAAATTACTGTGCATCTTTAAAGTTTCAGATAAATTATTGATGATAATTTTATATCAATGCTTCGCTGTTTGTTTTGTTGATAGGAAAACAGTAGTTGTTTATTTGGAAAACTATAAAAAGTAATAGATTCGAGTGTTTGGCGTTGCGTAAAATATAGTCAAAATATCATGGGCTTATTTGCCAAATAACCAAAAAAAAATGAAAATTAGATTTTGGGAGAGAGAGTAGAGAGAGATAGGAAGAGAAAGTAGGAAAGAGGGAGGAATTTTGGTTAGTTAGTATAATTAAGTTTTTTTCATGTGTATAGGGTGCAATTTCCCAAATATTATCATTTGGTATCTTTTTTTAACAATCGCTGTTATTAAAAAAAAAACATTTTCTACAAAGTATGATTTGGGTGTTGAGTAAAGAGTGATTGTAGATTCGAGGGTTTGGTGTTGAGTAAATAGTCAAATATCATTTGCCATGTTTTTTAACAATCGCTGTTATTCAAAAAAAAAAACATTTTTTTACAAAGTATGATGATTAGTATCAAGCTAGGTTAAGATCTGCACCTTGCGCGGAATGAACATTATATATAAAAATTATTTTATATATTATATGTTTATAACATATTATAAAATAATAAATATATATTGAATAACTAAAAAATCATTATCTACTACTTATATAATTAAATTGGTGCGAACATATAAATAAATTTTATAAATCGAAAAAATATTTTTTCTATTTGATATGATATATAATTAAATTTTAATGATAGTAACATATATATATGATATATTTTAATATTAATATTTATTAGATGATGTTTTTTGCTCATATTTTTTTTATCATTTGTATCTGTTATAGCAAAAAGTCTAAATTAGTGATAACAAAATTTTCACTATGGGATTAATGGTTTAAGTAATTTATAATATTTAAAAAAATTAAGTTGTCAGTATTTTTTCAATTTTTTTATCAAAAAAATGTTCAAAGTAAATTTCAAAATTAAGATATTTATGTATTTTTATATGGCATATAGTTTAATTTAAAATGATACATATATTTATATATATTTTATTTTTGATACTTATTAAATGAGACTTTCAACTTATATTATTTTTTAACTATTTGTATCATGTCTTCTTTTTTTTTTGTCATCAACTTTACAGACTCATACAGACTCTGTAAATCGAACCAGGAGATATTGATCCATATGAACGACTAAAGACGGCTGAATCCTAACACTGCGTGCTAGGCTATCCGCCTTTGTATTATGCGCTCTTTGTACATGGACGATCTCTGATTGGAGGAAACTTGCTCTCAGACTTTTAATATCTTCCAAATAACTTGCAAAAGCTGGTCATTCTTCTGGTTCCGAAACCATCTTCACCAATTGAGAACAATCTGTTGCAAACGTAACCTGAAATTGACGTAAGTTCCTTATATATTCTATAGCCCAGAGTAGTGCTTCCATCTCCGCATGGAGAGGAGAAAGACTAATCCGAACATTCCTCGCCCCCAGCAGCCCAGCAAAGCCTTCTAAAGTCCTGTACCAGCCATGTCCGGAGAAAATATCTTTCTCTTTCCAGGAACCATCTGTGAAACACCATCGACCTGGAGTTAACAGTGAAGACCTAATCTCTGCCTGTAGGACCATTCTCTGTTCATTCACTATCTGGGCTTCAGCCCGAAGGGTTGACTCTGTTTCCGCCAATTTGAGCGTATCCCTAGGATCAATATCCAGATTACTAAAGATCTTACTATTTCTTCCTTTCCAGATATACCATAGTATCCATGCAAACTGGTGATCATTCAACTGCGGAACTCTCCAGAAAAGATGATCCATATTTGCAAAAAAGGATTGTGTTGGGAACATAGTTGGATTTGATGGTATCTTTGAGAGAGCCCAAACCTGAAGTGCTGGAGGACATTCGAAAAACACATGATGTATTGATTCTTCCTCAGCTCCGCATCTTGTACAACATATGTCGCCAGTTATCCCTCTCGCTTGTAAATTTTTCTTAACTGCTATACACCCTGTGACCAACTGCTAGAGAAAATATTTAAGCTTTGGTGGACACCTGACTTTCCAGCAGAATGATTTCAATCCATCGACCGTAGGTCCAAACTATTTATATCATGTCATAACAAAAGTTTTAAATCATAGATCACAAAATTTGAATGTAAAACTTTAAAAATTTTCGTAATTTTTATTCGTTTTTAAAAATTCAAAATATAATATATAAATATTTTTATTTAATTTTTATTATATGGTTACTATGATTGTTTAATTTCTTTTAATAGCTTAAAATTAAAAAAAAATATAATTTTAAAACATACTTATTTTTATCAAATCTTTATTATTCAAAGTCATTAATTGTCATATATATACTTTAGCCATATTAGGCAATTCTGTAATTTTATTTAAAGAAATAATAAAGTATATTAATAATGTATTTATTGTGGTTTAATAGAAAGATTATTATATATTTAGATGGACCAACCTATTTCTCTAAAGATTCTAAGAATCATTTTAGTGATGACACGTGGCTATAAAAAAATGTTGCAATGCTTCTCAAATAATATATAGGAGATTACTTGCAACTAATCCGCACTGAAGGAATTACAGGCTTTCCTGAAGTCTAAACATGACTCGGATATTGCAAGTTGGTCGATATGGATGTCATAAAAGTGTCTTTTAGAAATTAAATTATACCCTTATATTAGAGTATGCACTTAATATTGGTCAAACTGTGCACGTTTTCAATAAATTATTCCGTGAGACACAATTCTTTTGACACGTAACAAATTATATGTTTTCGTCCAATAGTATTAAGAAAAAGCGCCACCTTAATTCGTAGAAATGTCTTCGGCCATCCTAAATCCAAGATATTGCGTTTAATTGCAGACAAAAAAGAATCGGACAAAAAAGATTATTGCAATTAATGGACTCTAGTTTAATTAGATATATATAAGCACAACTTAGATAACAAATCCAATTTTTTTTAATAAATATATACCATATGTTTACGTTGTACTACATTGTTATTATATTATAATCATTTAGTGTAATGTGCTTTAACTGTATCTTTTTATTGTAAAAGAGAAATATAGTTGGTTAGCATACTAGGAGATGTAATATAGCTGCTTGTGTCAATAGAGCCATTAAAGCAGCTCCAATCCCATATGTCCTATTTGAAACTTAGTTGGACATGTTCTAAATTTGGACAAATTGAACATTTTGTGACAAATGTAAAACACACTAATTATAAGATCTAAGGTAATTTATTTTGACGCTCTACACGTCTAACAACCTATAAACCGAGTGAACTTTTTGGAAACAATAAAGGTCACACAATAGAAGGATGTTTGTTTTTATTGAGACCCATTACGAAAAATATGTTAGGTATTGAATTGCCTATATGATAAATAAATCAGCAAGTTATTATATATACAAACAAATTAATTTTTAATAGAATTAAACTTCTGAAAAAATAAAATTTGGAAAACACGGATTAGAAAATAATAAGATTAGTTTGAACAGTTTTTTTAATGCTGATTTATTATAATATTACAATTATGAGAAATATTATATAGACGATAAGACCACCGATAATACAACATGCCTTATAAGAATCTACACTTAACTGCATCACCTGAGCCGTACTACGAAGATCACGCCTGACCGAGTTTACTTGCACCATGTTGAAAATCTCTTGTAAGTCTTTCCTCCGTAGCCTACATAATTGTTTAATAAATCATTTTCTTCGAGAATTGAAGGTGTAAAAGCATTAATGAAACGGGTTTGTAACTGGATCTGAAATTCCCGATTCTCCGATAGATTAATAAATATTTATATTAAAAAAAAAAAGCATTAATGAACCTTAGCCAAACCATTGGACTAAGGGAACTTCCACTCGTTTGAACAGTTAAAAACACAAATTATTAACATATACTATATCAAAAAACAAAAAAAAGAAAACTAATCAAGGAAATATATCCATTTCAAGCTTTGAAAGTGCAGATCAAACCCTTGTTTCTTACTTTAATATAAAGTTTAGAATAAAAAAAATCAATCCAACTCTATATTTTATTCTATAATAATGTAAAAAATAGGTTTACTTTAGAAAACATCTCCAATGAAACTTTATTTTCTCCTTTATATTTTCTTCTAAAATAGAAATAACTCTATTTTAGAGGAAAATATAAAAGAGAAAATAGAGTTTTATTGAAAATGTCTTAAATGGAGTAAAATGTTTATTTTTTATTTATATTTTATTTTTCACTCTAAAATAGAATATTATTGGAGTATAAATATTTTTTTACTGGATGCACATGACTAACATGAATCATATAATTATTGAATATAATGGTGTATAAGTTTAAAAATAGGATCATTGAACTCAGGTTCTTCTGAAATTGTGGGTGCACTTTTACCTTATATCTTCTATTAAAAAAATTCTTAATGTAAATAGTTATGGGTGCATGTGCACTCGCACTCTATAATCTAGCTTTTCCAGGAGTAGAATTCAATTCTTTTATAGAATTATATATTTTGAGAAATAGAGTTAACCAATGAAGATGGTCTTAGATCATCATCCGAATCCAGATGTGTATCATATAGTTCATAAAAAAATCAATATACAGAAAACCGTTTAATAATTGTAAGAAA
Organism: Brassica napus; assembly: GCF_020379485.1. Classification (NCBI taxonomy): domain Eukaryota; kingdom Viridiplantae; phylum Streptophyta; class Magnoliopsida; order Brassicales; family Brassicaceae; genus Brassica; species Brassica napus. The sequence goes on along the minus strand of NC_063434.1, from coordinate 22,055,284 downwards.
TAGTAAGATAGGCTAGATAGCCATTTTCAGAAATACATACCAAAGTCCAAGACATACACATATATCCTAATATGTATTTTTCAAAAACGAATAATGTAAGCAGCCCGGCCTACTCTTATGTGGAGCCTAAAGCAAAAATTTAAAATAGAACATTTTGGACGAAGAAGGATTCGCACTCTCTCTAGGAGAAAAAACTTGAACTCATTTTTATAAATAGACTAGGGTCGGCCCGCCCTACGGGCGGGATATACTTTACCTGTATTCTAAGTTATTATTTTGTTGTATGATTTGTTGGTTTGTGTCTTTGATTTCTTCCAAAAAAAAATGTATATGATAATGATTTTTATCTTTTCGAAAATTCTAGGTGAACATAGATTATATATGATAAAATATATTTTGCTTGCCTTCATAGTTGGAGTGATCAGGATCCTTTATAGTTTCTTAAGATTTGGACCCTTGTCATAGCTGGACAAATCAGCTTATGATGTTGGTTAATCTGATTTTGGTAAAGTGCATACATGTCTAGGATCATCCTTGTTGTACCTCAACTTTCGTTAAATGCAATTCATAGATGACAAAAAAAAGTATGACCAATGGCTTTCTGATTTTTTAATGGTAAGTATTTATGATTTGCAGTGTTCAAAATTTGAAATTTATTAATGGCTAACACGATATAATGGAAACGAATAGAATGAAAGGTGTGATTACCAGAGGTGAGATCGTGGGTGGGTTATGTAGGTTGGAGAAGTACAGAGACCTAGGGTAAATTAAGATAGGTTGGAGAAGTACAGAGACCTAGGGTAAATTAAGGAGGAGAGTTGGGTCAGATGCATGATAGATTCCTACTTCACGCTAATCTTTTGTTCTCCTGTTCAAGCACTTCACAACACTCGTGGTGAAACTCATACTGGGTTTATATTGTAACATGCCACAGGAAATGATGGATTTTTGTATAGAAGAAGTAAAGAACACAGAGTTCTCAAGTCTGATAGTTAGCCATGTACATGAACTTTATTCTTTTTGGTCTCTCCATCTGACAAATCTCATTATAGCTCTGCAAAAGACTTGTGTTTCCTCATCATCCCTTTACTCTCTTCTTCTTATTATCTTAGTTGTTGTTCCATCTGATCAAACAGAGATGCCATGTATCATCAAACATGGAAAGTAATGACAACTCTTATTTTAGATCATATGAATGAATTTTCAGTAGACTTGATGAGCATTGTCTACAACACTTGAAAGCTTGAGACAAAATATGAAAATAGTCAAACCCTTTATACAAAAGCATCGAAACATGTTTCAATCTTTTTACTCTCTCTGAATCTCCAACAATAATTAGAGTATTACAAATTTCAACACCTGAAATTACTTCAAATCAAATGTTCAAAAAATGTATCTGGGACATGTCTTTTAGCCAGGAGATAGATAGATACAGTATTAGTAGAATAAGCACACAGTTGTTTTTAGTAAAGCAAGAATGGAAAAAAACAGAAGGCTTCGAGAGACAGATGATACCTTTCAACCTCTTCCTTTGGCATATCAATAATAAGCAGTCCATCATCACCATGTCGCAGATGAAATAATATTCCAAAAAAATATGTAAAATACCAAGTAATATAAAATAAATATTGTAAGAAGCTTTAGACCACAAAAAAAATGTAAGAAGCAGAGTAACACAACCTTGGAAGATTTGAAGTTGGCATGATGGATTTCATCAGAAGAGGAACGACCAAGAGCAACCTACATCACTTTGTTCTGGCCAAGGAAGAAACAGAACCAACAAGAACCCAAATACAAATCAAAGACTGAATGTGACATATATTAAACTCTAATTACATTCAAGCAATAGCCATCAATTCATAATCACAGAAAAAAAATAAAGAAATTGACGTTCCATTGTGTCTACACTGTTGTCTGAACTCCTTAATTTGATATTTCTCATGTTTTCAATAGAACTATATTTCACGACAGTCTCTCTGAATCCCTACCATTGACGGCGTCTACAAAAGAACACACAGCTTCCCAGCTTGCCGTCGTATAATCGCCTGAAACACGTGTAGAGAATAAAACCTCATCAACAAAAAGTATTGAAACTATCTCGCAAAGAATGAAATAAATGTTTGGATTGAAAAAGCTGGAAATTTTGAGATCATGTGCAGGATTATATTTTACAACTACGATGAGCATGACTCATGAGTTTAAAGAATGGACAACATTAGCGTCTAGGCGGAGACTGTACTCCTCACCACGTTTCTTGCTTCCCAAAACCTGACCTGCACCGATACCATTGAAGAACAACATACATCCTTCAAATTAGAGAGTAGGATAGATGAGGTAGCCATTATACCCGGAAAAAAAAAATTCTTTTGATATTAGAAATTGGGAGGATGATACTCAAAGGATGAAGCCTTACCCTTATATAGGTGGAGAATCACCGTATGGAAGAAGATTAGGATTCATTGAATAGAGATCCTGGCTGTAGTGGGTAGGAAATAATTAATGACGTTGAATCAAAGCAACTTGTAACGGTTCTGTGGTGAAGAATCGATAACGTAACGACACGATCAGACATCGACACATAGAGTACTCACGAAGTCTCCTCTCACACGACCTCTCAGTACCTCCATTGTTAGAACCGTAATCAGATTTTGGAGGAGTTGATGATCCCTAAATTCTGGAAGAAGGTGACGGCGAAAACTGGCCACGCTTTTGTTTTTTACTAAGCCCATAACACATTAAACAAAGCCCACACATAATATAATCGTATAAGTCTAGCAGATAATCAAGAGAAGTCCAATATACCTGACTTAATGAAACGATCCGCTTATAAGAAGATGTGACACGTGTCACGCTTATAAGAACAGATTTTTCTAGCTGGATCCTAGGTGGCATCACATGAGAGAAGCAACATCTTTTTATATAATTAGATGTTTAAAATTTTTAAAACTTTTGCTTTACGAAATTAGATGTTTCATAAAGCAATTAGATGTTTAAAATTTTTATTAGTTTTTTGGTGTTTAAAGCTTTTATTTGTTGAAATTTAGCTCAGGGACGGTTTAGTAATATGGGAATCTCATTCGTTTTCATTAATCATATAACCGACTATAAGGGATATGAGGATAGATCGATTCTCTTTGGGATATATATTGCAATAATACAAAAGATGCTTGAAAGTCGATGAAAGTCATTAAGTCAAAAGAAACTAGTGAATTAACAAAATGCAAACCGTTGAATATAAAGCAAATGACATTGTTGTTGACGATAGTAATAAATAGATATTGTTGCTCTGCAGTTGGTCCGACATGCAGCTCAATCATGTTGTTTGTTAGTTTGTTTAGAGCATCTCTAAAAAAAACTCTATTTTGAAGTTTCTAAAACTCTGTATTTGAAGTTTAAAATTATTTTTTCTTTCAAAAACAAAACTTCAAATTCAATTTCAAAACTATTTGTATTTTATTATATGGTCCTTATATTTATCATAACTATTTTGAATTCATAAAACTTTTGTAAATATCTACACATATATAAACATATTACAACAATATTAACGAATAAAATATTATATTAAAATATAAAAGTTTTGAAAAAGTAACATAATTAATATTAAACTTCAAGCAAAATACCATATTATTCAATAAAATGATTTTCGTAATGCATATATGATATACTAATGCATTTCGAAGTAAAAATGGCTCTCCTCATTTTTAATTTGTAGATTAGTGATTAAAAAAATAATAAAATTGGATGATATTAATACTTGTAAATACATTAGATCATACAAAAAAGAAACATAAAATATTGCTAAAAGACTAACTTTTATCGATGATATTAATACTCGTGAATAGATTCAACATGAACAAAAAAGAATTGTACGCAAATACATCATCAACAACAATCATCTTCAGTTACACAAAAAATAATTGGACAATATTTGGAAATTTTAAAGGTTCCGAATCAAACTTACTTGACTATTAGTGATATTGTAATATTTAAATTTGTGTAATAGCTATGTCTTCATATAATAATGTTTTTAAAGCTTTTTTGTTAAGTTTCTTTTGTATATTTTGTTGTTTAAATCTAGTTTTAAATATTTTAAATCTTATTTTAAAGTTTTATTTAATTTCATGTGTAAAATTTAGATTTTGTAAACAAAACTTAAAATATTTATGAGATATGGTGTCATGGGCTCTGGAACAAAAAAAAAAACTTCCAAACTATTTTTTTTTTTAAATCTGATAGATATATATATTTTTTTCAAAATACCAGAAGTATTTTAAAAAATAAATCTATGGAAATTAAAAAAAATACTTTCATATAAAAAAATTGGCCCCTTTTTTTATTTTTAATATAAAAATACTTGTATTTTTTAAAAAAAAATCGGACCTTATGTATTAAGAAATAGGGGGACAACGGATTGGATCCAGGGCGGTTGCACCGCCCCCCCCCCCCCCCCCCCCTTATCTAAGGCGGCCCTGCTGTATCTGGTTGCGGTATACATATGCAATATTCGGATACACTCATTTTACATCATAGCCAAGATCAACAAAGAATGACTCAGCGTACTGGTCAAAAAATACAGGTCCCTCTTTTAAAGGTTCACAGCTCCAAATACAGATGAACCCGACAATCTAAGGAGAAAAAAAATATATTTTCAAGTTCTTCTACCCTAGCTCCTTAGTCATTGTAAGCTGGAACTGCTGTAGATTGAAAAATTTCATAACAGTCAGGCGTCTAAAAAGGATTCATAAAATAATTCTCTAGATACTGTTTTCTTCATAGACTAAAAACCCTGATGCAATGGTATTAATAGAATTACATTGGTTTCAAGAAGAGAATTATTACATCGTTTCACCACACAGTCCAATCCAAGAAGTGGAGACCTTTTTCTATATTGGAAGAAGGAAATTGACCTAGATGTATTGTCATCTACACAAAACTATGTTGACACTACCATCAAATCTAAAACACTACAAGAAAACAGACGAATTAAGATGGCTAAATTCGTCGGTATTGTCGAAGTCCGACGAAAAACATCGGCGGAATGATTTCGTCGGGAAAAAAAGTTCGTCGAAAATTCGTGACAGGTTCCGACAAAAATCCGAGAGAAACCGACGGATATATTTCCGACGAACAACCGACGATTCGTTTCGTCGGGATATATTTCATCGGAAATTTGTCGGACACATTCCCGACCGCAGTGATCATCAGAAAAAGAATTCCGATGAAATATATATGTCAGAAATTTCCGAAAGATGTTCGTTGGAATATTATGACGCATATATTTCGTCAGAAATGTCCGACCACAATTCTTTCAGAATTGTCCGACAACTTTCCCACAAAATATCTTCCTTCGGTTATTTTTATTTATAATTATTTTTATATAAATTGTATTTTATAAAATATTTATTTTGTAAAATAAAGATCTAAAGAACTGAATTTATAATAAATATTATAGAAAAAAGTTTTACATGATTAAAAACAACATTTAAAAATTTTTAATATAAAAAAACTAAAATTCATTAGGAAACAAACGCTTCATTTTTTCCATTATCTCCTCGTTGTCTTTTTTACCCGCTAATTCAGCAAGAATTGTGGCGTTCTGCGTCTCCAGCGCCACAATCCGATCATCCTTGTTCTGCAGCTTCTCTATAATCACAGGATCAGGAGGAGCAAACGGAGCTTGTGAAGAGGAAGGACAAGAAGAGGCATGCCGAGCCAAACCAACCAAACAACCTTTTTCCAAGCTTTCGCATTTGAAGAATGTCTAATCTGGCCATTTGTGGAGTGTGCATGCCATCTTATTGGTTGGTCTGTGCATTCGGACTGATACAACTTCTTCAATCTTTCCATCAAAGGCAAATACCACAAATTTTTTAATGGCACCAGAACTCTTCCCCTCGTATCATGATAACGAGGTTTCCCACAAAATTTGCATCTATTTATGTTCTCATCTGCTTTCTAGTAGATCATGCAGTTGTTGATACAAACATCTATCACCTGATACGGTAAACAAAGACCCACTACAAGTTTTTGAACTTCGTAGTATGAACCCGGTGCAAGATGATCCTCTGTAGAACACCTTTAACAAAATTAGCAATCACATCCACGCATTCTTCAACCAAATTATAGCCTGTCTTAATACCCATCAATCTAGTTGCAGATGATAAGGGTGAATGACCATCTCTACAACCTTTTTACAAAGACAGTTTTCGTGCATCAAACATGTCAAAAAATCTTTTCGATTCTGCATTGGGTACTTCCCCTCTATAATGATCATTTACCATATACTTAGTACCTACACCATAATCTACATCTGTTCTTGGTTCTTCTAACCAATCAACAGGCTGAGGTTTGCTAGTAGTACCATACTCATAACCATTTTCTCCATGAAGATACCAAACCTTATAATTTCGTGTAAACTCTCTCATGTACAAATGAGTCTAAACATCTCATTCCTTTAAAATTCGACTATTATTGCTGGAAGAGCAGGGACATCTTAACATACAGGTATTTGCTTCCGGTTGGTGTTGAACAAGCCTCATGAATTCTCCAACACCTTCCGCGTATTATTTCGTAAGCAATTTGGTGTTTGGATCCAAATGAGGTTTATCCATCTACAAACGATAATAATTTCCAGAAGACATGATTTTTTTTGGATTTGCAGCAAAGAGTGAAAAGAGAATGAAGTATGGATGAGGAAAATGAGGGAGAGCAAGTATTTATAAAAAAAAGTGGCTGACAGAACCGACGGAATTCCGATGGAAAAGTAGCAAACCGTCGAAATTCCGTCGGAAATATTTAACGGTCAAAACCTTTGTCGGAATTCCATCGGAATCGGAATGGTCAAATATTGTCGTCAGAATTTCGTCGGTTATACCGAAGAAATTCCGACGAATATAAAAATCTCAAAATATTTAAAAAAGTCACGTAACAGATATATATTTTCCTCGGATTGTGGTCGAAATTGCGTCGAAATTTCATGACAACATTTGTTTCTTGCAGTTTCATCGGAAATTTCTGACGTAATACCGACGAATAAAAAATAGGCATTTCATCGGTATTCGGTCAGAAATTCTTCATAAATTTCTGACGTATTTCTCTTCCGTCGGAAGGTCTTTTAGAATGTTCCGTGTTTTCTTGTAGTGAAATGATCTCATACACTCAAACTTTGTCTATGGAAACATGATCATTCTTAAAAAGGGTAACACTATGGAATGAGCTAACAGACTTACATCCTATTGGCTAAACTCACAAGATTATAGAATAACTTCTTTATTAGCTTAAGAAAATCTCTCAAAACTTAAGTTCTCACAATAATCTCTCTCACTTATAAGTTCATGTCACAACTCAACATCTTCTTATATAGAGATCTTAAAACTCCTAAACTTAATAATAAAACCTTTTATGCTAATCCTAATACAAGTAGGATTAGTATGACTTGAGTTTCAAGCTACTTTCAATTTTATCTCTAACATTCTCCCCCTTAAACTTGAAATCACCATCTTTCAAATCTTGAACTCCCACCAGCTCTCGCATCTCCTTGAATTTCAATCTTCCTAAGGCTTTAGTAAGAATGTCAGCCTTTTGAAGGCTTCGTGCAATATGCTCTACGTCCACTAGACCATTGTCTATGCACTCTCTGATGAAATGATAACGTTTATGAATATGCTTACTCCGTCCATGGAACACCGGATTCTTTGTAAGCGCTATTGCAGATTTGTTATCTATCTTAACCACCACTTTCTCACACGGTTCTTCAGTTACTTCAGCAAGTAATTCCTGTAGCCAAATTGCTTGTTTTGCCGCCTCAGTAGCTGCCATGAATTCGGCTTCACATGAAGAGAGAGCAACAGTTTCCTGCTTCTGAGAGCACCAAGTGATAGGACACTCATTCAGGTAGAACATATGGCCTGTGGTACTTCGTCCATCATCAATGTCAACATTGTGACTACTGTCACTATACCCTGTTAACATCCATCCTTCTTTGCTTGACCGTAAGAAGTTGAGACCATACGCGACCGTGCCCTTTACATACCTTAGGACTTGTTTCAAAGCCGTCCAATGCGAGGTTTTAGGATCATGCATATACCTACTTAATACTCCAACCGAATAAGATAGGTCCGGTCGAGTATGTAGCAAGTAACGCAAGCACCCAATGACCCTGCGGTAATCCTTCTCATCCACACTTGCCTCCTGCTCCGCCTTTGAAAGTTTTAGACCAGCATCCATAGGAAACTGTGTTGCATTGCAGTCGATCATGCTTGTTGCCTCAAGAACTTTCTTTGCATAACTCTCTTGTTTGATCGATATTCCTTCATTGCTTTGAACCACTTCAATACCGAGGTAATAGGTTAGGAGACCAAGATCACTCATCTCGAATTTGTTTGACATATTGCTTTTGAACTCATCTATCATCTCTGTCTTAGACCCTGTGATCAACAGATCATCAACATATACTGCCACAAGTAAAACGTCTCCGTCACACATCAACCGGTACAGGGATGCTTCCTTTGTGCACTTGACAAACCTCAGATCCTCTAAGGTTTTATTGAGCTTCTCATTCCATGCCCTCGGGGCTTGTTTCAAGCCATACAACGCCTTTTTAAGCTTGTAAACCTTCTCTTCACTTCCTTTGACTACATAACCCTCAGGTTGACATACGTAAACGTTTTCTTTTAGCTCACCGTTGAGAAAGGCTATCTTAACATCCAGGTGATGCACTTGCCATCCTCTTGAAGCTGCTACTGCTATGATGAGACGTAGAGTCTCTATTCGCGCCACAGGAGAGAAGACTTCTTCATAATCTACACCGTGTCTTTGAATGTATCCCTTAGCTACTAACCTCGACTTATGTTTGTTTATGGTTCCATCTGAGTTTCTTTTTACCTTGAAGATCCACTTTATACCTATGGCTTTAGCTCCGTGAGGCAGGTCTACCAGTTCCCATGTCTTATTTTTTACTATAGACAGTATCTCATCGTCGCAAGCATTCCTCCATATCTCTTCTTCACACGCCTCATCATAGTTGAATGGTTCCTCGTTCAACATAAGTAACAATCGTTCTCCCTCGACTTCAGATAAATATACATAGTCTTCTAGGTAAGCAGGAGCTTTACTGACCCTAGTTGATCTTCGCAGTACCGGCTCTGCTTCTTGCTCTGTTTCGGACTCTGTTTCGTTATTGTGATCGTCTATTGATGTCTCTGCTTGAGTTTGATCTTCTTCTTTAGTTTCTTTTACACTCTCATCTACATTCCCTCCATCTTCTCGTATGCCATTGTTCCCAAAGTCTCCGAAAGAGAGCTTGAATGATCCGGGAGCAAGAGTCTCATCGCTTGTAGAGACATTCCAGTTCCAGCTCTTTTGCTCATCGAACACAACGTTTCTACTTACCACTACCTTCTGAGTCATTGGATCAAACAATCTATATGCTTTGCTTCCTGGTTCTATTCCTAAATGCACGAGTATCCTTAATCTGTCGTCTAGCTTTCTTTGATGTGGAGTATCCACCTTGGCATAACCGATACATCCAAATACTTTGAGATGCTCGATATTAGGCTTACGACCCTTTAGAGCTTCATACGGTGTCTGGTTCTTGAGAACTTTTGTTCCTACTCGATTGATGATATAGGTGGCGTGTCTGACTCCCTCTCCCCACAGATAGTTAGGTACACTCATGTGCTTGAGAATGCTCCTTGTCATCTCCATCAGTGTTTGGTTTCGACGTTCTACCACTCCGTTTTGTTGTGGTGAATATGGAGCAGTTAGGTGTCTGTTTATTCCTGTTGTCTCGCAGAAACTCTTGAACTCATTTGATGTGAACTCACCTCCCCTATCGGTTCTAAGTGTCTTTATAGACTCTTTTGTTTCTCCTTCAACCACGGTTTTGAATACTTTGAACTTTTCTAGAGCCTCACTCTTTTTTTTAACAGAATTGACCACATATACCTTGAGTAGTCGTCGATAAGAACAAATATATATCGGTTCTTTCCTGCGGTAGGAGGTGTGATGGGTCCACACAAGTCACCATGAATGAGTTCCAACGGCTGAGTTGCTCGATACACGGTGGAGCTAGGGAATGGAGCTCTGGCGCGCTTGCCAAGTAAACACGAAGAACACGTTTCTTTGTCAACGTTTAGACTCGGCAAGCCTATTACTAATTTTTCTTTCATCATCACTCGCATAGAGCTTGCTCCAATATGACCTAACCGCGCATGCCACGTACTACTTTCCGATTGAGCCTCCATCTTAAGACACTTAGCTTCCACGATGTTCATCAAGACTTTATACAATCTGTTTCTCGACCTCTTAGCTTGTACTATAAGTTTTCCTTGCTTATCATGGAGGAACAGATATTCTTCTTTCATTCTCACTTCACAACCTGCCTCTGTAGCCTGTCCAAGACTAATAATACTGCTCTTTAAGTCTGGTATGTAGTAAACATCAGCCAAGATCTTCTTATCCCCGTTTTGACTTACAAATAGTATGGAACCTTTGCCTTTGATGTCGATTCTTGAATCATCCCCAAATCTCACCTTTCCTGTCACTGAATAATCAATGTTCTTGAAGTACTCATACCTCCCTGTCATATGATTACTTGCCCCATTGTCGAGATACCAAACTCTGTCACTGTCTGAACTATCATCAAACTCCTTGGGGTTTACGTTTTTTTCATTTAGGTAGACTACTTCGTGCATCAATAACCTATCAGCCTCTTGTGTATCATCTGTTATCTCCTTGATTCTATTTTCGTATGTCTCTTGAAGCTTTAGAATTCTATCAGGACAGCTTGACGCAAAGTGTCCCTTCTTGTCGCACCTAAAACATGTAATTCTTGATATGTCAAACTCCTGATAGGATCTTCCTCGTCCTCGTCCTCTTCCATACGAACGTCCTCCTCTTCCTCTGTTTCGAAACTCTCCATTGTAGTCTCGATTCTCTGAGTTTGCATACATAAGCTTACTCTGTTCTTCATGACCATCTTCATCATCCTCTCCAACCCGCTCCTCATAAGCTTTTAATCTACCAATGATATCTTCAAAGCTTGTTACCTTAAGATCAAGTACTTGTTCGAGGGACGCCACAATGTGTATGTATTTCTTTCTAGGTAGACTCTTGAGAAATTTCTTGACGAGCTTTGTTTCCTCAATGTTTTCTCCTAAAGATGCAGATTTTGAAGAAATCTCCGATAGCTTGCCAACGAAGTCATCGATTGTATCGGTTTCCTTCATCTTCAAGCGATCGAATTCTGCCATTAGGGTTTGTAAACGAGCTTCTCTGACTCTGTCTGCTCCTAGATGTCGGGCTTTAATGGCGTCCCAAACCTGCTTCGCGGTATCTAACTCTCCGACCTGCAGGATAAGCGCTTCTGGAATGGATTGGAAAAGAAGAGCTGTGGCCATATCGTTTTTTTCAGGCTCGATCGTCTCACTTTCAACGGTTTCCCATACTTTGTGAACTTTGAGAAGAACCTTCATGCGCATTGCCCAAACTGTATAATTAGTTGATGTTAACATTGGACACTTTATGGATGATGGTCCTTCTTTTGATCTCGTCGGTATGGTCGTGATGTCTCCCATCTTTGTTGAATCTGATTTCTGATTTTGCTCTGATACCAATTATTGGCTAAACTCACAAGATTATAAAATAACTTCTTTATTAGCTTAAGAAAATCTCTCAAAACTTAAGCTCTCACAATAATCTCTTTCACTTATAAGTTCATGTCACAACTCAACATCTTCTTATATAGAGATCTTAAAACTCCTAAACTTAATAATAAAACCTTTTATCCTAATCCTAATACAAGTAGGATTAGTATGACTTGAGTTTCAAGCTACTTTCAAGTTTATCTCTAACACATCCAACTTCAAGAGGTTACAAAAATCAAATATATCGTTGAAACTAAAGCTCTAGGAAGATTTGAGGAAATTTTAGAATTTTTTTTTCTTTTGCTAACTAGAAGTTTTTGAATTCAGAAGGAAAAAAACTTGTAAATGGGAGAAAAGTAACATAACTAGCTTTAAATATTTTCGTTCACATGTTTCGGTGAATAATTAGGATACAGTTGCAAATAAAAACTAGAAAGGATCAACCGTCCCTAATTATGTCCACTGAATTTATTCCATCTTTTAGTAACATATATTGGTCATCCTCTAGATAAACTTGCGGTTTCCTATAAATCTGCAAAATCCGTATTGTTCAAAAATATCAAAACCTTAAATTTAGTTTCCATCAAATCTACGTCTCTTGTTAAAACAGTAAAATTACACTTATCCTAAAAATATAACAACCATATTTTTTTACCAAAATCATAAATATAAATTTGATAAATAGCTAATTTAAAATAATTTGAAGTTCTTGTTTTTACTATTTCTTAGATATTTTGTATTTATTTTATTATAGTTCAAAAAAATTAAATTAAAAACATATATTTTGGTTATTTGAGATATTACTTTTAAACTATATCCTCATCCGCGATTTTTAAGCACAAATTATTATCTACAAAATTTATTTAACAAAATTAATATTTTAAATTTATTTTCAAGTTTGAATTTTGTTTTTGTAAAAATGACGGTTTATAATTATTTAACAGAAAACTAGGTTTCCTACAATATGGGCATGATAATTTTATTAATAATTATCAATATGTGCATTATTTATTTAGAACCAGAAAAATAAGTTATTGTTTAAGTGTTTATACTAACTGAACTAAGATATGAATCCATGTCACCATTTCAAACACCCTCCAAGACTAAATGAATGTATAGACTATATAAGGTTGTAAACTGCAATCGAAACTCATGTCAAACTCTTGTCAATTTTAACCAAACCTATGAAACCGGTGATATAGTAATTCTGATAGTTACCAAAACATTCATTAAAATCCATGTCAAAAACTGTGCAAATAGTCACTTCCCTCCAGTGGAATAAAAATAATTTCCTATACTAATTCTAAACACACACATAAAACTATTTATATTTTCAAGAAAAATATCAGTAAATACAAACAATATTTAAATATTATTTTATTTTTGATTTATTTAATTTTATTACAAATATTATTTTGGATAATAACACCAAACAGATTATTTTAGTTAATGATAATTTAAAATAGTATAATTATCGAAACATAAATATATTTTTATATAGAACTCTGTTTCTCTTTTTTTATTTGATAAATCCATTATTTTCTAGTACTTAAATCTAACAAAATATGTAAATAAAACGATATATCAGTGCTTCAAAAGATAAATATAAAGTAAAAAAAAACAATTGTGATGTCTAAAATGAATACAAAAAAAAAAAAACTATCTTTGTACCTCCTCTTGTTAATTAACACTAGCATCATCGCTGGCATTATCCAGTCACTCAGTCTTTTGTTATTGTTTTTTTCAGAATTGAACATTGCAAAGCGTCATCATAATATGAAATAAAATCACCCAATAAATCAAAAACTGAAATCAATATTCTTAAATAAAGAGATTAAAACCATAAATACAAGTATAATATAAAAACACTAATCTTTGGGAAATTTCCACAAATGCCGGTAAATGAAAAAAAATATTTTTGAAAATGTCTATTCATTGGTGGTAAAGATCAAAAGTGATACCATGAAAGTGGTAAACATGAAATTTTTCCCAAATCTTTTCGCAACATTTAGTTTTGCAAAGGAGGAATAAAATATTTTAGACCTATGTACAAATTTTCTTTCTAAAACACTTTTTATTTTCTTTTTGGCTAATTTTTATTAAATTAGTTTATGAATAGATAGAAAAAATTACATATAATGATTTATTAATGGTAAAATGACTTTAGTCACTCTAACTTTTAAAAGCTAGAATAGAATGAATAATCACTTTGCAAATAGTAGTACAAATTGTCGAATTTTATAAATATAATACATTATTTTTTAATAATTTATTGTGTTATTTCTTTATTACAAACTGATAAAATGCTTGTTGAAATAAAATTTTTTACCTATTTGATGATGTAATTATTATGTATCAAAATGAAAATAATATTTGTTTATTATATTTTTGATAATAATTAAGACTATTTAAATAAGAAGAATCAAAATATTTTTTTAAGATTTTGTTAGACTAAAATATGAAAAAATATTTAAATGGTAGAATAATCTCATATGTAATAACGCATTTTATTAAAATATTTTAATATGTAAGTAATAACCCAAATATCCTTATTGAAATTTGATAAACTTTCAAATTTAGCTACACAATTTTCAAAAAAAAAAACAACCCTCTTGAATTATTTATAAATGTGTAAGAGTTATTAATAAAAGTTTATAACTCAAATCCACCCCTTATATTAGGGGTGAGCGTTCGGGTATCCATTCGGGTTCAGTTCGAGTCTATTCGGGTTTTGGGTTTTCCGGATCAAAGATTTCAGTCTCATTCGGATATTTCTAAAATTTGGTTCGGGTTTGGTTCAAATCTTTGCGGGTTCGGTTTGAGTTTGGATAACCCATTTAAATTATTTTTAAAATTTTAAAATTTATTATATACTTTAAATTTCTCAAAATCTATTAAAAAAATAACATATTACATATAAATTTAAATAACATATGTCAAAATACTTAAACTTAACATATAAATTGGTTTGGTTTAAATATTTGAATAGAGAATCTATATATATATTAAGTATTTTTGGTGTCTTGATTATATTTCAGTTATTTAGACATTTACTTTTGACTATTTGTATATTTTTAAATATTTTGGATAACTTAAAAGTATCTTTTATATATTTGGATGTTTTTAAATATATAATAAATCTAAAAATAATTAATATATTTAGGTATATAAGTCTATTTCAGATACATTCGGATACCCATAATACTTCGGTTCAGATCAGGTTCAGTTTCGGTTATCTAAATACCAAAATTTTGAACCCATTCGGATATTTTATCAATGTCGGTTTGGATTTGGTACTATTTTTTCGGATCGTATTTGGTTCTTCGGTTTTGGACTTTTTGCCCAGTTCTACCTTATATACTAAATCTTAAACAATAATCACTAAACCCTAAACCGAAATGTTAGGGTATTTTTAAAGAGTTCTATCCAACTTAGTGTATTTTAAGTTATTTCTCTTGAAATTTCTGGAAGTAATTTCAATTTCAGTGATATTTCTCATAAATCACGTACTAACTAAATGCTAATTTTATATAGTGTCTGTTTTGGTAGAATAAATTTATTAAAATAACGTTAAACTGCAGAATCCAAATATGCAAATCGAGATAAAAACAAACAAACAAACATTGCTAAAAACTAGAGAAATTAGTTGTGATTTTTTTCACACTGTAACATAACAAAGATAAAAGTTTGAGATACATTGGTAGAAATCAAAGCTATCAAGTTATAAACCTATAAAGACAAAGTCCCAAGGATCTGGGAGACAAAGCCCTAACTGCAGGGAGACAATATTACTGAAACAAAAGGATTAAAGAACTATCCTCAAACAGACGTTGTCTAAAAAAATATAAGAACAACAGAGGCATGTCACTGAGAAACGATTACTCCACCAGAAACGAGACAAGGAACCGAAAGCAGATAGAACACGAACAGCAGCACAAGCTCAGACAAGGCAGAAAACGATGAAGGAGGATCGACTGGAAAAGCAACCGAGCAAACTTCCAAGAACGACGTCGACCACACACAGAGCTGGATAAGACGAGGCACTCACCACCTCCAGAACCACTCCTACCGAGGAGATCTAAAGAAAGGAAGAACATATATGGCGGAGACCACAACCTGCGAAATCCCAAACCTAGATTTACACTGGAGAAGAACTCAAAATCTCTATACGAAAAAAGAATCTGACATCCACTATAACACAAGAAGAACCAGAAGGTTAGACAAATCCACTGAGATCTTATGATGCAAAATGGAGCAAAATACAGGGTCTGAGTGGATCAAAACCAAGCCCTAACTAAACTTTAAAAAGCACAAAGAGTCATCTCTGATGGTGATGCCAAGGGCACAGAACCGCCGGAAAAACAGACACCCACCGGAGAGGAAGAAGAATAGGTTGAGAGAAGGGAGAAGTTTATTGAGGAGAAATAGTCGTGTGTTTCATTTGGGATTAAAAAGAAACTAAAGAATTTGATTAAAATACATTAAGTTGGATACTATTTTTCAAAAATACACTAAACTAAGAATATTCTGACATTTGAGTTTAGGGTGTATTCAGGGAGTAGGTTTGGGTTTATAAACTTTTATAAATAATTTCTAAACATTTATAAATGATTTAGGAACATTAGTTTTGTTTTTTTTACAATAAACTTAAAGTATTTATGAAATTGATAATGATTGTAAATTTGAAAATAATATCAAATTTGAGGTAAAATTAAAATTCTCCCAAACTAGTAGTTTTTATTTTGAGTGAAAAATTTCAGTGATTATTGTTTTTTTTCTGATTGGCTTTTTTTTAAGGGAAATTTGGCTGTATAACCTTCAAACAAATTATAATTCATTACATAACTAAAACCCCTAACTTTCATCTACAGTACATGTATTTTATGTAATAACACTATATTACCCTTCAATTCAACCTGTGTGACCTGCTGAGAGTTATTTATCAAAAGAAATATTAAATAAATAATTTAATAAATTGTGGTTATCATTCTTCCACATCTCTTTCTCTTCTTCTTCCTCTTCTCCTCCAATCTCTGTTTTTTTATACATACGAACACAAACCACTAGATTAAGAAATAATATGGATTTTGGGCTTGTGGAATTGAGTTTGGAGGAGAAGATGGCACCGTAGACAACAACGAGGTGACATCACAATTTCTTTTTTTTTTAGTTTTTTTCAATGTTGCTCATCTTGATTTTTTTTATTGTTATTTAAATTGTTATAGTATGATGTATTGATATGGTATGATGAAGAATAATTACTCTGGACTAGTGAATGTGTGTATCACCAAGTCTGTAAAAAGAGGAAGATGTGAAGAAGATGAACTCGTCGACTATACTATATGTAGTGAAAGAAAATTATAGTATAGTACGATTCTTATATTTTTGTACAATTCGCAAGTACCAAACTAAATAGTATGCTACGGTTGTTGTATTATTGTACCATCGATTGTTTGATAAATTCATTATTTATCAATTTCTTGTTTACAACTATATGTGCTATACTATTTATTTTGTTCTATACTATTTGAGTTTAGAGTTTATACTTGGGTTTAGGTTTAATGATTAAGATTTAGGGTTTAGTATTTGGAAGGTGGGGGTTGATGTTTGGGTTTAGTGACCGTATTATGTATGTTCTATTTGACGATTAAAAAAAGTGTTTTTTTTGCTTACCAATTTATACTATACTATGTATTTTGTTCCATTCTATTTGGGTTTATAGTCTATACTTGGGTTTAGGGTTTAGTGATTAGGATTTAGGGTTTAGTATTTGGAAGGTGGGAGTTTAGATTTGGGTTTAGTGATAGCATTTTTGGGTTTAGTATTCAAAAGTTAGGTTTGAGTTTAGCATTGAGGAGTTTTGTTTGGATTTAGTTTAATATTATATAATATTATACACTATTTTCAGATTTTGATAATTGGGTTTAAGGTTTATATTTGGGTTTAGGGTTCAGTAATTAGGGTTTAGGGTTTAGTATTTAGATGGAAGGGTGATGTTTAAAGTTTAGGGTTTATTATTTTGGAGTTGAGGTTTGGATTAAAGTTTAGTATTTACTAGGTGTGAGTGGATTTTGAATCCTATTATTTTTAGTAATATGGTATAGAAAAATTAGATGTATATTTATGTGTTAAACAAAAGTGTGGTGTTGATTGAATTACGTGTGATAATTAATTGTGGATTGTCAAATTGTTGATGTCATCAGTTTCTCTTTCTATTACTGGCAACTTGAACAAAAAAAGGGCATTACCGGATAGAAGTTGACATAATTGTTATGGGCTTTATTATGTCAAAATCAATGCTATGCACTTAATTTCCTTCTCAAATTTGGTCATTTGGCTAATTCACCCTTTTTTTTAACCTCTAAACTGTAAATTATAAAGACAATATATGTAATAATATCAGAAGGTTTTGTATCCCGGTGGTCCTCCTTCTCATAGACGACACAAAGGTCGCATGTCTGATTCTCTACCAGTGTGGTTGATATTATGACTTTCAAAAAATAAAATTAAGAGGTTTTCTTCGATTTAGAGTATTTTTGCGATGTGATCTACTTACTATAAAAAGTTTACCCAAAACTGTTTATAGTACCAAAAAAAATATGTACTGCACACAAACAAAATATTTTCATGTTCCAAATGTTCTCACTTCCATGCATGTGTTCTTCTTCTCCATCATTATTATGTTTATATAAATTACTCAGAAAAAAAATCAAAATAAAATTCTAAAACAAAGAAAATATTTATTGAGGGATTACAAACTTGATCATTTTTCAAATTCATCTTTATATGGTACCCATTTTTATAAATATTTTAAGCTATTGGTGAAAGAAATTAGATTAACCTTCATAAATTATTAATAAATATTTATAATTATTTATAGAATTTTATATATCAAATTTCACTTCCTAAATACTAAACTTAAACAATAATTACTAAATTCTAAACTCAGATGTTAGGGTATTTTTAATTCGATGTATTTTTTTTAAAATAGTATCTAATTTATTTTATTTTAAGTAATTTCTTATTTTTATCAAAAAGATAATCTGAAAATACGTGATATGACTTAAAATATATAAAATACGGCTATATAAGATATACATAATATGACCACGTACCATGAACGTGTAGCTATCGCCTTACGCCTAACACCTTAGTCAAAATGAATGTTTACTGGACTCCGTTTTCTTTCGTTTTTGATTTGACTAATAGACTTTTTTATATTTGCCTATTTCTCAGCTTTATAAGGTTACATAATCCCTTTTGCCTTTCGCTAAGACGTTCTTAATTACTTTAATTTAAGAAGACTGGAAATTTATATTCTAAATAGTCTAATACATAAGAACATATTTAGTGGTGAGTTATCGGGGGAAAATGGTCTATTCCCCTATGGACTAATTGTTTCCGGTTTTTTCACACACGGACTTTGAAGATATGCCAAAAACCACATGAACAACGCGAAAATAGCTTATTCCCCTATGAACTAGTTTTTTCTGACTTTTACATATATGAACTTTTACATCATGCCAAAAAGCACATGAACAACTCTATTTTTAGAATTACATACACAAACTATCTATTTTAAACTAATTTCCCTAAAACCATAAACGGTGTTATTTAAACGTTAACTTGGTTTATGACATGTAGAGAGCCGGTTTAATTTAGGTTGATAAAAAATACTATGTCGTTTTGTTCTTCTTTCCTTTTTTGTCAATTGCTCTTTTTCTTCAGAGATTGTTTTACTCTTCTTCATGTTGGGGATACTGCATGATTTTATAGTTTCTTGTGGCAATACATGGAGATTGGTAAGTTAGTAATTGTTGCTTTTCTTTCTTTATGCATCATGTAAAATGTTTTATCCTTCTGCAGGATAATAAATTTTATCCATGGATTTCTCGACGTCTAGAGAACGCTCGACCGAAGTTGTTGCTTTTCTTTCTTTATGCATCATGTAAAACGTTTTATCCTTCTGCAGGATAATAAATTTTATCCTTCTGCAGGATAATAAATTTTATCCATGACGTCCGGAGAATGCTCGACCGAAGAAATGAGTAACTAACAAGTAAGATTTTGTTCCTCAACTTGCTTTATTAACGGGCATTTTCAGAGAATATAAAGTATTTCGAAAAAGAATAGCAGTTGACAAAAAAAAAAGAAAAAGAATAAAATGACGTAGTATTTTTTTATCAATCCAAATTAAACCGGTTCTCCACCTATCATAAACCTAGTTAACATTTAAATAACATTGTTTATGGTTTTAGAGGAATTAGTTTAAAATTCATATTTTGTGCATGTAATTAAAAAAATAGAGTTATTTGTGTGTTTTTTGACATGGTTTAAAAATTTGTGTGCGAAAAAACCAAGAAAAACTAATGTATAGAGAAATAAACCACTTTCTCTTTGTTCATGTGGTTTTTGACATAGCTTAAAAGTTCGTGTGTGAAAAAGCCGGGAACGATTAGTCGATAGGGGAATAGGCCATTTTCCCGAGTTATCGGCACTCCAACCACTTCCAATTAGATTTATGACTATATATACTAATAATTATACATATGTACATAAAAGTGTTTCAATCATTATGAATGTGTCAGTTACACAAAAAACCATAATGAATTGTAAAATTTAGAGCTTCCAATGTAAACAAAATGTAAAAAGTTGAGCGAAAACAACTTTTTGGCAAGTTTCCTTTGAAGTAATGAAATTCTGATATAATCACATACATGGTTTCCTCTGACAAGTTTCCTCTGATAGGTTTATTATTGATATCTAAGTGATAATTGGATTGGTCTTAACCTTCTGTATATTGTTTAAGTTCTTTGAATTCCCGTGGTATGTTTTATCTCTAATAAAGTGTTTAGCAGAGGATATGAATCATAAATAATTTTTGGTATCGTTTTCCGTAGGTCAGTATCAAAAAGTTGTTTTCAACGTTTATGTGCATATACGAAGTATGCAAAAAAAAGAAAAGAAGTAAGTATATTTACGAAGTCTAATGATAAAGCCAAAAGAGTCACATTTGAACACGTGCGGGTTATCAAATAAATCAGTTCGTGGCTTGCTTTTTTCCTTCAAAGGTTCAAATTAAAATGCATAAAAGTTATACAAAGATCTTTCTTAAGGTCATATTGTAACGTCACGACCGCTCTTCTAGTGGACTTTTACGTAGGCTCCGAATGGTAACAGGATTTAGCGGTGCGGGACAAGCGGTTTGACTGCAGTGCAGTTCTGACAGTTATAAAAATGTATGGATATATAGTATATGCAAAAAATTTTGTTACTGTTAACTGTAGTGCAGTGCGGGACGGATATTACCATTCGGAGTCGTATTCTCAATCGGCACATGGATCTCACGATTTGACTGATTATCGGCCAGTTATTTTTTTCAAGTTAGAAAGATTTGTAACTTTTTTTGCAAACGATTTTAAGTTAAAGATTTGTTAATATGCT
Source organism: Brassica napus (assembly GCF_020379485.1). NCBI lineage: Eukaryota > Viridiplantae > Streptophyta > Magnoliopsida > Brassicales > Brassicaceae > Brassica > Brassica napus. Next base: position 22,034,192 of record NC_063434.1, on the reverse strand, counting down.
ATCACTATATGATTTTTCTCATGCTTTATTTTCACTCTTGTAGTAGCACGAATCACTTTTTGATTGAACATTTATTACTTCACTACTCTAGTTCAAATACACTTAGTTCTGAATTTCTTTTTGGATACATGGTCAAAAAATAAGTTATTTTATTGATATAAATAACCAAATAAATTATATAAACCATTCAAAATATGCTATTATATATCATAACTGAGATGTTACAATATTTATGTTGCGCACGAAGATTGTCAACCATGTTAGTATGAGTAAACACATGACTCCGTATTCGTGTGGATTCGGTTCTAGTACCACTTGTAATACCTCGGCCATCTCTACTAATAGGCTTCAACATCCATTTACTCGGTTTATGGATTTCATTATCTTTTTAGGTTCGAAAAACTTATTTACTGACCTAACAATCACTACATGATTTTTCTATGTTTTATCTTCACTCATCCGGTATCTTGAATCACTTCCGATAAATGACATAAGTCAAACATCTTTCTACTATTTCAGTTTAAATACGGCTAACTCAAATTTCTTTTGGATGTATGATTTAAAAATAAATGTATTTTAATAATATAAATAGTAAAATAAATTCTTCAACTCTTTTAATATACAGTAACATATACTGCAAATTAGTAATTCAGTATTGATTTCCACTAATAATTAATAATGATTAGACACAAAAACTAGGAAAAATGAAAAAAAAAATAAGGTGATACATGCAAGTATCTTTTTTACGTCTGAGAAAGACGTTGAATGCAAAAAAAAGCCAAATAATCTTTTAAACATGAGATGGCTCGAAGTTATTGTTGTTTGGGGTTCTAGGGGGCATGTATCTTGACTCCTTCCAAGCAACCATTTTCTTTTCTTTTACCTTGCTTTTGGCCATAAGTGCGAAAGCGAAAAGAATGAATAAAATATAGCCTCTTAAGATTAATGGATAATGATTTGATTTCTGTAATCATAATTGCAACGCCAACCCAATAAAATTGTTTAGTTGAGTATTGATCCAGCAGTTTTCTTGGATTTTGGCTTAACCATTTTCACATCGATCTTGTTATTTTATATGAGGGGATGTGAAATTCCACGTTAGTAATTTAGATAAGATATGTGGACTCTACTTCATCGTGTTACTCATTACGTTTGCTAAATATGGATGCAAAAGTGCAAAAAAAATCCATGAATCATGTGATGATGTATTTGACGAAATGATACACCTATCCTAAAATGCTCATTCATTTACATATACCAAAGACTTTTGCCTAAAATGAATAGTATATCTATATATACATATAAGTTATATTAAACAATCTAATATACATAAAAATCTTATATAACTAAGACAACAAGAACCAAATATATCAAGCAATCATGTAGCTCAGCCGCATAGGGCACAGCTCAACCCAAGTTCGAACATTGATTTTAGTTTTAGGGAGGGACACTTAAATGAAGAATGGTAGTTTATCCGTTTTATTTATGGTCTACGATTTTTAGATAGTCTAAAATGAAAAGGAGAAACCGCATATATATTAGCTTTAAGAATATAATTTTTTTTTTGAACTTAGCTTTAAGAATATAATTCCATTCATCAAAACTGATCTTTAGCATGGTTTGGCGAATATTTGCTTATCACACACAATTTTCTGTAGTTAACCTGTATAAAAGTTTTAACCCTCAAATTTAGGGTTGGTCATGGTTAAAACTAGTGCTTCATGCATCAAAATTATATAAAAATATATAAAGCATGAAAAACTTGTAGTATAATGGGTTAAAGAGGAAACACTATTTTACATATTTTACTCGTTTAATTATAAAGGACTGGGCGAAACTAAAATTAATTAAAAAATTTGTATAAATTATTTAGTCTTTAATCCACATTTATTTCAGATCTGGTAAATATTTTATATAGCTAATTCTTTATTTGTATGTTGCATCATTGCGCAAAGGTCATAATAATCTTCTCAGTTTCGTCTTAATTTTACCAAATTTCTTTGAAATAAGACGCATTAACTTACCAAGGAGAAGATACGTGCAAAATGTCTTTGTTCGAACCTTCGACGAAGCAACATAGTTTTTCATCTGAATGTAATCAAAATACTCTTTACCCTTTATTACATGACATCACACTTTACTAAGAGCACCCCCATTAGTGAACTTATGGGGGGTTCACACACATTCCCAAAAAAAAAAAAATTAAAATAAGGAATAGTGATGAACCTGTCTCTCTCCACCCTTTCCCAGTGAACCTGGTTCATCACTGTAGTGCGGGCCCCACGGCACGTGGCGGCCCGCGACTGGTCCGAAAAAATATTTTTTTTTTTTTTTTTTTAAAAACAAAAATCAATTAAAAAAAATAATAAAAAAATGTTTTGTGAACCCCTTTCATGGGGTTCACTAATGGGGATGCTCTAAGACAGTAATAAATCATGTCTCTTTTGGACATTTAATACACTTGCAAACTTTTCTCTCCCTATATATAGACATCGTCAAGCCACTAACGATCCTAACTGAAAACAGAGTAGTGTGGAAAGAAAGAAAACAGAGTATCCCCTTGAATATCCCACTCTCGTTTTCTATATGGATCCATATTTTGTTCAGTCACCGTTCTCCGCCTTCTCGCCGGAATATTCTCCCGAATCTTTCTCCTCCTCATCGTCCAACAACTACTCTCTCCCGTTCAACGAGAACGACTCGGAAGAAATGCTTCTCTACGGACTAATCGAGCAGTCCACACAGCAAAACGTTCCGGTCAAAACAGAGGAAGAGACCGGAACATCAAGAAAGCCAGAGAAGTCGTACAGAGGCGTAAGACGACGGCCATGGGGGAAGTTCGCGGCGGAGATAAGAGACTCAACCCGAAACGGTATTAGGGTTTGGCTCGGAACGTTTGAAAGCGCCGAAGAAGCGGCTCTTGCTTATGACCAAGCGGCTTTTTCCATGAGAGGCTCGTCGGCGATATTAAATTTTCCGGCGGAGAGAGTTAAAGAGTCGCTTTCGGAGATTATGTACAGCTACGAGGATGGGTGTTCACCGGTGGTGGCGTTGAAGAGGAAACACTCGATGAGAAGGAGAATGACCAATAGGAAGACGAAAGACACTGACTTTGATCACAGCTCCGTGAAGTTAGATAATGTAGTTGTGTTTGAGGATTTGGGAGAACAGTATCTTGAGGAGCTTTTGGGTTCTTCTGAAAACAGTGGGGCCTGGTGAAGATTTTTTTTCTGTATAATTTGTGTTTATAGGGTCCTTAAGCTTTTCGATGTTTCTAAATTTAGCCCCCAATATTTGTTTTTCATTTTTATTGTTTTTTTTTTTGGCAATCCGACAATATTTTTATTTGTGACAGTCTAATATTTGATATATTGAGAAAACATCGAAACCAACTCGTACTTATTTTTGTGATACTTGACCTCTCTAAATTTTCTCGTTACTGCAAAGTATTTATCCTCAAGTAGTGAGTCAAACTCTTAACTTGTAGTATTGTTTATAATGAATACTAATACACATTAGTTATTTAGAATATATCACTACAAGAAAACAGCGGTATACTGAGGAAAAAAATCGTCGGTATGTCGTCGGAATAACGCTATTCCGAGGACATACCGACGAAACAAGTCGTCGGAAATATCTCTTCGGAAAATCATATTTCGTCGGAATTCCGTCGGATATTTCCGACGGAATTCCGAGGAAACAAAATTCCGAGGAAACTCCGAGGACACAGAGTTCGTCGGAAGGTTCCTCGGAATATACCGAGGGACGTCTTCCTCGGAATATTTCGATGGAATTCCGATGGACCAATCCTCGGAAGTTTCGACGAAATATTCCTCGGAATGTATATCGGAAAATTCCGAGGAACTTTTGTCCCTCGGAAAATTCCGAGGAACTTAAGTCCCTCGGAATATTCCGAAGAATTTCAGTTCCTCGGAAAATTCCGAGGATCTGCTTTCCCTCGGAATTTCGAAAAAACTAATTTTTTTAAAAAATTATTTTTATTTTTAAAAATTAAAAATTTTAAAATTTAAATTCGAAAATTTAAAATTAAAATTAAAATTGAATAAAACATAAAACATTAAAACATAGTAGATAATATTCAAAGTTAAATAAAACATTCAGAGTTTTTGGTAAAAAAAAAAACTACTGGTCTGGAATGTTCGGGAACACCTCGTTCGGGTACATCCTCTTCATCATCTCCATCATCTGCTCGTTCAGCCTCTTCTGGGTCTCATAGCCCGCCTGTTGAGCTGCCATCTGGGTCTCCAACGCAGATATCCGATCATCCTTGTCCTTCAGCTGAGCCGTAAGAACTTCTGGATCAACATATGCCGGTGGTGCAGAAGAAGGAGCAGCCGACCGGGAGCGACGACCCAAACCGACCAAACGTCCCTTTTTCTTTGGAACCGACTGAAATATAAATAACCAAATTTAGATCATAAATTGATGATAAAATAAAAATCAAGAAATAATTAAATTGAACTTTTTGAAAAAAAAAACTTACCGATTCAACGATTTCGTTGATTCGAACCCGGGACAAGTTGGTCGAGGCCGTCGAATCGTCATCATCGGTTTGAAGCTGAGACACTTCGTCATACACCTGAGTTTGGACCAGGTCGACCACGTCCCTCACAAGACCATCATCAATCTGGCCGGTCTTCTTGTTGGTATACGCCCTTTTCATAAGGGCGAGATCATCAACCGGGTCGCCCTCATTTTCTTCCGCCTTGAAAAAAATAAATTAAACAAACATTAGAAAGAAAAAATGTACAAAAAATAAAATTCTGAAACTTAAATAATTGAAGAAAAAGCGGTTGAACTTACCATGCGATCCGCCAGAGTGGCAATAGATTGAGCACCCAAGTTATGCTTGTAGATGCCCTTTCCTTTACGGTCGCTCCTGCAGTTGTTGGAGTTGGTGGAAGAAGTTTCTTTCGTCTCTTCTTTATCCCAATGCGCACACAACTCTTTCCAGACCGTGTCGTTCATCGACTTTGGGACCTTTTAATTTAAAAAAAAAAGTTTAATAATTTAAAAAATAGTTTAATAAATTAAAAATTGTTAATAAATTAAAAACTACCTTGTTTACTTCCCACTTCTTCTTCCAGTCGTACATCTGCTTCCCATAGTTGTCCATAACTTTATGGACAAAATGGTGATAGATAGAGAGCGTATCATCGGAATTCCAGTTGAATTCTTGCTGAAATAGTTTAAAAATAGTTTTTAAGCACAAAAATATAAATAGTTTAATAATTACAAAAAAAAGTTTTAATAAATAAAAAATAGTTTAATAAATATAGAAAATAGTTTAATAATTACAAAAATAAGTTTTAATAAATAAAAAATAGTTTAATAATTAAAAAAATAGTTTAATAATTAAAAAAATAGTTTTAATAATATTTAAAATGTCTAATAAATATAGAAAATAGTTTAATAATTACAAAAAATAGTTTTAATAAATAAAAAATATAAGTTAAAAATTTGAATACTTACCGCAAACTGACGAAACCACAGATGCTGCTTCTCGAGAGGGAAGTGAGTGAAAGTCGGATGTCCCCTGTCGAGGGCCGAGTACATCATACGGTTGATCCATGCGCTGATCCCGTTCCCGGATCGGTTGAACCTAATAAAAAAAACAAATTATTAATAAAAAAATAGTTTAAATAAAAAATAGTTAAAAAAATAAAAGTTAAATTACCATGTTTGACCATGTCCATGTGGATACTCAGTGAGATAGGGAAGATGGTCACGACCAGGCTGTCGAACCAACTCCGCAACACTCATCACTCCCGGAGGACCCGGAGGAGCAGGAGCGGGTGCAGCAGCGGGAGCGGGAGCAGCAGGAGCGAGTAATGGAGAGGGAGATGTATGGTATGAGCTGTGGGGCGAAACGGAATCCTGAACATGGCTGGAAGAACCCCGAGACTGGCTCCCCATACCACCCCGGCTACGACGCTGGCGAGGCCGGATCTGATCATCATTAGACCTGTAAATTAAAAAAAACATATTTAAAAATTAGTTCTAATAATTTTAATTAAAAATAACAGTTTAAATAAAAAATAGTTAAAAAAATAGTTTTTAATCACAAAAATATAAATAGTTTAATAATTAATAAAAAAAAGTTTTAATAAATAAAAAATAGTTTAAAAATTTAAAAAATAGTTTAAATAAATCCCAAAAACAGTTAATAATTAGATGCGTAACCGTCTGGAAATTCCACATCGTTTGAAATCCAATCAAAGAACGCATCCTTTCCCGCTGCATCAAGTCGGTATATGGGAAAATGAGCCCTACCACTCTCATCAACATGAAGTTCTGAACGATCACATATATCAACTAAATCCAGTCTTGACTTCAAATTATCCTTTGTTTTACCTTGAACATTAAGGATCGTGTTAATGAGATTGTCAAAAAAGTTCTTCTCAATATGCATGACATCTAAATTATGCCTTAGTAGATGATCCTCCCAGTATGGCAGATCCCAAAAAATACTTTTTTGCGCCAGTTATGTAGGTTTCCAACACCATCTACCGGAAAATGCTCATGTCCACCGACGTCTGGCGTCCTTTCTGCACCAAAATCTCTAAGTTGTGTCTTCAAATCTTTCCCACGAATTTCCGGAGGTGGACTGTCAAACACCCTCTTGTTCTTCGTAAACAAATTCCTACTTCTACGATATGGATGATCTGGTGGTAGAAATCTCCTGTGACAGTCAAACCAACACGTTTTCCTTCCGTGTTTTAGTTGGAAAGCATCAGTGTTATCTTGACAATATGGACATGATAGCCTTCCATGCGTTGTCCATCCAGATAACATACCATATGCTGGAAAATCACTTATTGTCCACATTAGTACTGCCCGCATTTGAAAGTTTTCTTTATACGAAACATCGTATGTTTCTGCACCTTGAGCCCATAGTTGTTGCAACTCATATATTAGTGGCTGAAGAAACACATCAAGTGATCTCTTAGGATGCTCTGGTCCGGGAACGAGAATCGAGAGAAACAAAAACTCTCGTCGCAAGCACAAGTTTGGGGGTAGGTTGTATGGTGTAAGAATGACTGGCCATAGAGAATACTGTCTTCCACTCTTGCCAAACGGGCTGAAACCATCAGTACATAATCCAAGGTAGACATTTCTTCTCTCATACGCAAAGTCGGGATACTTTGATTGGAAATGCTTCCACGCTTTTGCATCTGAAGGATGTCTGATCTCACCATCTGTTGAGTGCTCCGCATGCCATCTCATTGGTTGCGCTGTGCGTTCAGACAGATACAGCCTCTGCAACCTTTCCGTCAAAGGCAAATACCACATCCTTTTATATGGTACTGGAACTCTTCCACTCGTATCTTTATAACGAGGCTTCCCACAAAATTTGCATGAAACCCGCTGTTCATCCGCCCTCCAATAAATCATGCAGTTGTCTCTGCATACATCTATTACCTGATACGATAAACCAAGACCAGCTACGAGTTTCTGAACCTCGTAGTATGAGCCAGGAGCTACATTATCTTCGGGTAGAATACCTTTTACATAATCAGCAATCGCATCCACACAGTCTTCAGCCAAATTATAATCCGTCTTAATGCCCATCAATCTTGTAGCAGATGATAAAGCTGAATGACCATCTCTGCAACCTTCGTACAATGGTTGCTTTCCAGCATCCAACATATCATAAAATCTCCTAGCTTCGGCATTGGGTAAATCTTCCCCTCTAAAATGATCATTTACCATCTGCTCAGTACCTACACCGTAATCTACATCCGTTCTAATTGGATCTTCTAATCTAACCGCTGGCTGAGGTTCGCTAGTACTACCATGTTCATAATCAGTTTCTCCATGATGATACCAAATTTTGAAACTTCGTGTAAACCCACTCAAATATAGATGAGTCCAAACATCCCATTGTTTAATAATTTTTTTTATTTTTACAATTAGAGCAAGGACATCTTAACATACCTGTTTTTGCTTCCGGTTGTCGGTGAACTAACCCCATGAATTCGGTTATACCTTGTTGGTATTCTTCCGTAAGCAATCTCGTGTTCGGATCCAAATGAGGTCGATCGATCCAAGAACGAAAATAATTTGAAGAAGACATGTTTTTTATGAATCAAATTCGTGTGTAAAGAAAGTGAGAGGGAGGATGAAGATATGGAGTGAATGAAGAGGAAGAGGGGTGCTTGTATTTATAGTTGAAATCCTGTCGACGGTCCGAGGAAATTCCGACGGAATTCCGATGCAAACGGCTAGTTCGTCGGAATTTCCTCGGAATTTTTAAAATCCCCCAACGGCTCTCCAACGGCTCTCTAACGTCTATAATATTTCCTCGGAATTCATCGGTTTTTTCCGAGGAATACTAGTTTCCTCGGTATTCCGTCGGAATATTCCGACGAGATGAATTTTCCTCGGAATTCCGTCGGAATATTCCGAGGAAATTCCGAGGAAGCCAAATTTTGTGTTTCCTCGGAATTGCCTCGGAAATTCCTCGGTATATTCCGAGGAATTCATTTTCCGTCGGAACGTCCGTCAGAATACCGCTGTTTTCTTGTAGTGTATACATAAATTTTGATTTTAGATTTGGAGAAGTTATACGAATTACGAGCCTATTAGACTATTGTTATGAGCATTTAGGAGCGAACTACATGCATGTATAATAAAGTACTATGTTTTGTAACCATGAGAGACCTAAATCTACTAATAAATGATATTTTAAAGTATTTGATTTAAATAGACACCAACTGAAAAAGATGGTCAGGTGTTCTAATGAAAATCGTGACTTTACTTTCTCTGCGATTGGCTGGCAACTTCTAGAAACTTGTGGTATCGTTGCGATTATTTAATTTCTGATTGGAGGAAGTTAAGGACTATTTTATTTAATTTATTTATGGATTCTAGGTATTATCTGTGGCTAAAATTATGGAAATATTTAAATTAAATAATTTTGTTCTTTTAGTGAAAAAATCGCATGCTTCTTTGAATTAAAATATATTTTCTTATTTCGTTCTAATATAATTTAATAGTCTACGTAGAGTTTGAGAATAATATTTTGCAATGGTTTTAGAAAATAAGTAAGCCACACAATTGTTTTGGTAGCTGAGGCCACCAGAACGGTCTGTCATAACTTTTGGGTTTGCTTGCGTATGGGCATTGACTGGGTAACGGAGGCGGCGGTGATATTTTCTTTCTAAAAGTATTTAATAATCGGACTATTTATTTATTTATAATATTTTATTTCACTAGGTAAAATCTTAATGCAAACCTTGGACCAACTAATTTTTTTTACTATTTTTAATCACTAAATTAAAATCTTAATGCACAACTCTAAACGAGCATAAGTTAATTTTGATTACTAATGTTTATTTATTTATAATATTTTATTTCACTAGGTAAAATCTTAATGCAAACCTTGGACCAACTAATTTTTTTACTATTTTTAATCACTAAATTAAAATCTTAATGCACAACTCTAAACGAGCATAAGTTAAATTTGATTACTAATGTTAAAATAAAAAATGTTACTAAAATTTACAGGAGAAGATAAATAAATTATCATTTTCTCAAAAGCAATTAACATCATATAAGCATTATAAAGCGAATGCAAAATCTATTTCCGCACGTGTTTTTGACCGTCGGCGAACGCAGAACAAAACTGAAGACGATTATTTGTTTTAAAGATGGTGGGCCAAACGGTCAATACAGATTGTTGGACGAAATAACAAAAGCATATATTAAAAATAAATTAATGACAAATAAAATAAGCGAAAAAGCATAGCAACATGTAAATACTCTGAACTATTACTGTACATCGACTAAAATGTTGACGTGGTTTCATAGCTTATCCATTATCCACACAATGGTTAACTGAATTTGGTCTAAAAGAAACCAGCAATAACAATAGATCATACTATGCTTAAGTACTCTACAGAACACGAACTTGGTCCGATCCTTTCTATTTTACAATTAACAGTGACAACTTTATTGTATGATTTCTTACATTATTTTATACTAAAGTTCGCTTGAATTTCTAGATCGACAAATCATTACATAGGTCCTACAATAATTAAATACTAGATTCTAACCCGCGTTAAAACGCGGGATTATTTTTTATAAAATGGTGTTAGAAATTTTTTACAGTTTCATTAAATTTTAATCTAGAATATGTAGTTTGTAGTTCATTTACTTATTTGTTTTGTTAATAAATCTTTTTAATGTAATTATTTTGTTTTTATTAGAATATTAGGATGAATTTGTTACACTAAATCTATGTCAAAAACATAATTTAAACATTCCGTGCTTGAAATATTTAATATTGGTTACCTGCATCTAACCTTATATGCTACCAATAGATTGATTTATACGTATAAAAATAGACAATGGCTTAGTTAAACCAATTCCCTATAGCACCAGTTATTAATTACCATCGCATACATTAAAATCTTGATAAATAAAATGTTTGAATTAGTCTACGTAGCAGTGAGAAATATAAAGAGACATAATGAAATGATTTCAGGTATACTATATTGTAGTGTGTATGTCATATTTAGAGATAGATATTTTTGTATGTCGAAACTAAATGTCACTTGGTAAAAATATCGGTCATGTTTGTTGATTTCCAAATAATTGGTAAGCAAAATAAATTAGTGTAACAGAATTTTCAGATTTATTTATTTAATATCCAATCTAATCTATCATCAACGAAAAAGTGCATAGATCCAAAATTTAAATGACAACATTTTATCACTAAATATAAGTAGGACCCTAAATAAATAAATTATATTATTTAAATGGATTTTGAACCATAGTTTATCATGTAAAATTATCATTATGTATGTAGTTGGACATCATATTTATTAAACAATATTAAAAAAATTACTTTGCAAAAAGTTATTATTACAGTTTAGTCTGAAAATGTTTAGTTGGATACCTATGAACTTACTATATTTTCAAAAACATAAATTTATATATTTACATTGGGTGGTTTGCAAATCAGTTACTCTTTTGTCAACAAAATGATAAAATCTTCACGCTTGTATCATTTTGTTGACAGAAAAAGTAACTGATTTGCAAATGAAAATAATTAAATCTTCATCTTATTGTTAGAAAATAAGTTCAAAATTATAAATATTAAACGTAACAAAGTTAAAATTTGTTATATAACCTATTATGAGATATGGTAGATGTTTAATAAATCTTGACCTCTTGTTATTATCGTTTGTCTAGGTTAGATTAACAAAAGATTCTTTGGTTGATACTTGATAGTAATTCTAACAATATTAAGTTAGTTATCTAAAGTTCATAGTGGTTCTAAAGTAATTGTTTCTGTTTTTTTTTTGTTAGCATATTTTAGGAAACAATTTGGTTATTTTAGATAATAATGTTAGAGCTTTAAAAACTATAAGAAGATGAAATAAAAATCACTTTTTTTTTAATTTTGTTAGCGTAATGTTAGAAATTTTATTTTTTGTTCTAGTCAAGATTGTTAGAATCTAAGTTTGAAAAAAAATAAATGATTCATCATTTCAACGCTGTATAAATACCGTATAAATACCTTATAAACCATAACCATATTATTCTGCTGTTACCAAAAAACATTACAGTGTACTACTGAACAGCGTATATACGGGTGTACCAACCGTATTTTAGAACACTGGGTTTTTCTAATATGCATGAATGATAAATATTTATGCATCTGTTTTCATTTCTCTTTGCATGGAACCAAAATATTTCTTTTTTATTCATGACGAAGAGAAGTCATGGAGAAGAAGAAGCAAATGTCTATATATCAGATTATTTCTAATGAGGACCTACCCAACTTTCATAGATTCAAACATGAGACAATGAGGAGAGGAAAAAACAAATGAAATATGTGTATACATATTGTGTAAATGTTTGTATTAATTATAATATACCGTAAAGGATTAGACACAGTTGTATTAATGAACTTTGAAAGATTCAAATATAATTTATTCATGCTTGAACTTATAAAGGTGAAGGTTCAAATATAACTACGTTAGTGTATTTTGATGTTAGTGTATTATGGCTAGTCGATAGAATCTTTTTAGTTAGGGGAAAGATATTTTGTAATGTTAATCTAATACTAATGAATGTCATATATTTTATAGCGAGAATTGAATAGGTCCAAATTTAAATGACAACATTTTTAAGTAGATAAAAAGTAGGACTCTATTTTAATAGATTAGATGTTATCCAGTATTCTTGGCTTTGACCAACTTTCAGACGTTTAATAACTTGTCATGCATTATCACATTTGACAGCACAAACTTGAGATTATTGTATCCAAGTCGAAAGAGAAGCTTTTTTTGGTAAACTGAGACTTTGAGAGACTATTTTTTGTTTGAGACTTTGGGAGATTCGTTAGCATATTTATAAGGAAGTTTGTGAACATAATCAACTGTGTACATATATATATGTATATATATATATATATATTGTAAGCTCAAGAAAAGGAGCTTGTCGGATTGAGAAACGGAGGATGTGCTATGCACAATATAGGAAGTGTAACTTGCTGTTATAAGTCGGTTATGAGACGATGACGTGTCAATGTCTCATTGGTTCCAAGATGTTACTTTGGCGAGAAGCAAAGAAGATTTGGAAGATTTGGGCTTATCACAATATTTAGGCAACTAGGGTATTGTGTTAAGGGTATTTAACCTGATTACTTTGTGAGTATCGAGGTTAACCGTTTTATTGATTGAAAAGCTAGAGCAAGAGGTTTGTTCTTGAGAGCTTAAGAAAAGACGAGTACTCGAAGGTGTAGCTCGTACTTTCTGTTTTGATAGATTAGGAATTGGTCCGTCTCTAGTCGTGTGTGACTGAGAGTAATTCGGGTTAAACAGATCTAGGAAGATTGTTTAACAAATTTCTAATATACAAGAAAGCGTTCTTGGTATCTTGTGTCTTAGTTCCTAAATCTGGTAGTCTCTGAACTTTCATATATTCCAATGAATGAGAATACATAAATTTGAAAGGAGGAACTTCAACAAATTCATTAAGCGAATGGATAAAGGAGGAAACAGATCAAACTCACGATTTCAGAAGAACGACTCAGATCGAAGCAGCTCTCAAAACACCAGGCAAGACTCGAAGAACTCTAAGAAGAAGGAATTACAATGTCATGAGTGTGAGGGGTATGGACACTTTCGCAATGAGTGTCCACTAGCTAAACGCAAAGAGCTCAAGTGTATTGACTGCAAGGGATTTGGACACACTCGAAGTGAATGTCCTAACAATCTGAAAAAGGACAAGTCACTTATGTTTTTCAGTGATACAGAGTCGGAGAGTGACAGCGACAGAGATGAGCTTCATTTAAACTTTATGGCACTTGTCAGCAAGGAAGAAGAACCAAAACTAGATTCAGGCATGGAAGAGGATGAAGATGATCTCAACAACGATCTTGAATCAGAATACAAGTCTCTTTTCGACAAGTTTGCTGAACTCAGTCATGAGAATCTACAACTACTAAAAGATAAGGCAATGCTGAAAGCTCAGGTGAATATTCTGGAATTGGAGAAACCCTCTGAACAAGCTACTGAGTTGTCTATACTCAAGAACTCAGACCAAGAACTGCTATCATTGAAACGAGCGATGACTGAACAAGAGAGGGTTCAAAAGCAGGTTGAGCTGAAGATGAATTGTCTGAATGAGCTACTAACCAAGGAGATGGACAAGAGCAAATTACTTGAGAATCAACTAGCTGACAATCTCAAGAAAGTAAGAATGCTCACGACTGGTACAACAACTCTAAATCATCTTCTCACCATTGGTCAGTGTCCTAGCAGTAACTGGAGATTAGGTTTTCAAGGAGCTACTTCCAAATCTGCGGAAGAAACAGTGTTCGTGAAAGGGAGTTCGAATGAAAAAGATATTCAACCCACGACGAAGGTACAGATTAATAATCAGAAAGGAGAGAACCTAAAGATGACTGCTGCTACACGACGAGGAAACGGGTGCCATTTCTGTGGAAAGCGTGGTCATAATGTCAGATATTGTTTCTTTCGAAAAAATCAGTATCAACGTGCATGGAGGATGAATCTTTGTTTTATGGAACCATCGCTGTATGGTCATGTGTGGATAGCTAAGAAAGATCTGTACCCAAACTATAAGCAGAAAGCCTTGACTGTTGCACACAGTGAGAAGTCTGAAACACGCACTGATGTAAAGCAACCTATCATCTGCAACTTCGCGAACCTATCCACTGGAACTGAGCTGGTAAGCAACGTTGCGTACACAAGCTCTTATTCTAACTCACAGTTTGATACCCCCTGGTACTTCGACAGTGGCTGCTCAAAACATATGACTGGAAATCAGGATTTCTTTGAGAAACTTGAGTTTATCAAAGGAGGCAAAGTGACCTTTGGTGATGGAGGACAAGGAAAGATACGAGGAGTTGGAGAACTGGACAGGTCTGTCTTACCTAAGCTTGTTAATGTCTTCTATGTGGATGGTCTTAAAGCAAATCTCATCAGTGTCAGTCAATTGTGTGATGAGGGGTTAGAAGTTATCTTCAACAGCAAAGAATGTCGAGCTGTTGATGCTAAAGGGAACATTGTTCTATGTGGAGTAAGGTCAGGAAACAACTGTTACATGTGGAAGCCGTCACATCTATGCTACTCAGCTAAGGAGTCTAAATTGGATCTGTGGCACAGGAAGCTGGGACATATGAATACTAATGGTCTGACCCGACTAATCAACGCTGAGGTTGTTAGGGGAATTCCAGAACTTGAGAAACAGACTGATACAGTGTGTGGAGGGTGCTGTCAAGGTAAACAAGTGAAGGTCCAGCACAAACAGATTTCAGAGATTAGATCCAAGGGAATACTCGAGTTAGTACACATGGATCTCATGGGACCAATTACTCCAGACAACATTGCAGGGAAAAAGTACATCTTTGTCCTAGTAGATGACTTTTCTAGATATACGTGGGTGGACTTCCTGAGAAATAAGTCGGACGCGTTGGAGAGCTTCCGTATTTTGGCCTTGCAACTTAAACAAGAAAAGGGTGGAATTGTGCAGATCAAGAGTGATCACGGAGGTGAATTTCAGAATGAGGAGTTTGATAAATTCTGTCACAGTCAAGGAATCAAGCATCTATATGCAGCTCCTAGAACCCCTCAACAAAATGGAGTAGTTGAAAGGAAGAACATAACTCTACAGGAAATGGCAAGAGCGATGCTATGTGGGAACAGTGTGCCATCCGGGTTTTGGGCAGAAGCTATAGCCACTGCATGCTATGTCATAAATCGAGTGTATGTCAAACCTAACACAAAGACTACTCCGTATGAAGTTTTCAGAGGGAAGACTCCGAACCTCAGTCATATGCATGTCTTCGGGTGCCTAGTCTACATACTCAATGACAAAGATCATCTTGGTAAGTTTGATGCAAAAAGTGATGTAGGTATGTTCCTCGGATACTCAACTAACAGCTCGGCATATAGAGTGTTCAATCAACGTACCAAATTCATTGGAGACAAAGTAAATGTCGTGTTTGACGACAGTATTGGTTTCTATCAAGCTCGAGTCACTCAGAAGATTGAGTGTGTTACACCACCAGCTGAAGCATCCCCTGATGTAAGGGTCAAAGAAGAGTCAGAAGAAGATGACAAACAGTCTGAGGATCAACAAGTGGATCTGAACCAAACCAAAGTGCATAAGAATCATTCCTCAGCTGATGTGATTGGTGAAGTGTTTGGTGAAAGAGTCACACGAAAGAAACAGATTGATTTTCAGAAAATGGTCAAGCTTGCGTGCTTCACTGCTGAGATGAACGAGCTAGAGTGTTTTGTCTCGTTGATTGAACCAAAGACGCTTCAAGAAGCACTGAACGATGAGTTTTGGACAGAGTCTATGCACTTGGAGCTTGAACAGTTTGATCGCTTACAAGTTTGGGAACTGGTACCACGACCTGATGGTGTGAATATCATTGGCACTAAGTGGATTCACAAGAATAAGACCGATGAGAAAGGAAACGTGATCAGGAACAAATCCAGACTAGTGGGACAGGGTTACACTCAAATCGAAGGTGTGGATTTTGACGAGACTTTCGCGCCAGTTGCTCGACTAGAGTCAATCAGACTGTTGTTTGGAATGGCTTGTAATCTGAAGATCAAACTTTATCAGATGGATGTGAAAAGTGCATTTCTGAATGGTTTACTACAAGAAGAAGTCTACGTCACACAGCCTAAAGGTTTTGAGAATCCTCACTTTCCAGATCATGTTTACAAACTCAAGAAGGCATTGTATGGACTTAAACAGGCTCCTCGAGCATGGTATGATCGTCTGACGGTGTTCCTTACTCAGGCTGGATTTCAAAGAGGAGGAGTTGATAAAACCCTGTTCATTGGAGAGAATGGAAGAGATATCCTCATCATTCAAGTATATGTCGATGATATAATATTTGGAGGAACATCTCAGTCAATGGTTGATGAGTTCGTAAAGACGATGACTTCTGAATTTGAAATGAGCATGGTGGGAGAATTGAGTTACTTTCTTGGACTACAAGTCAAGCAGTTAGACGATGGAATCACAGTCTCACAAAGCACATATGCAAAGAATCTCATCAAAAGATTCGGGATGCAGACGAGCAAGACAGCCAACACTCCGATGAGCACAACAACAAAGCTGTCGCGAGATGAGGATGGGAAACCAGTTGATGACAAACTGTATAGAGCTATGATAGGGAGCTTGCTGTATCTTACCGCGAGTCGACCTGACTTGTGTCTAAGCGTCGGCATTTGTGCTCGATACCAGGCTAATCCAAAAGAGTCACATATGAATGCAGTAAAACGGGTTATCAAATATGTGAAAGGTACATTGGATTTTGGTCTTCATTACACCTTTGAAACTAACGAGAATCTTGCAGGATTTTGTGATGCTGATTGGGCAGGGTGTCTGGATGATCGTCATAGTACTTCTGGCGGATGTTTCTTTCTTGGGAACAACTTGGTGGCATGGCACAGCAAGAAACAAAATTGCGTCTCTCTCTCAACTGCTGAGGCTGAGTATATTGCTCTCGGAAGCTGTTGCACTCAGTTACTTTGGATGCGCCAAATGCTCGTTGATTATGGTATCATCTCTGACCCTATGCTTGTTCACTGTGATAATATGAGTGCCATAAACTTGTCTAAAAATCCGGTTCAACATTCACGCACCAAACATGTTGACATTCGACATCACTTTGTGAGAGAGTTCGTTGAGATGAAAATCGTGATTTTGGAGCATGTATCTACTGAAAGGCAACTGGCTGATCTATTCACCAAACCTCTAGACTACAACACGTTCCTAGGTCTTCGAAAGGCCTTGGGAATTGTGAATCTCTGAATAAGTCATGTCAGAAGAGGAGAGCATGGCTGTTGTATATATGTGTTACTGCTTGTCAATATGCCACCACAATCACAAAACTCTGAGTCAACAAGTTCGATTGTGCAGCTTATTTCACCTGCCTCCTTAACAGTAAAGTCATTTGATTCACTGGTGAAAGACACTCATCTTGGATCAAGATGCTGCAACATTTTCGATCTGAGCATTGATCACTGTCTGGATTGAATGAGGAAACACAGCAGAGACTGAGTGGAGTTTGGGTAAGAAGAGTGTCCTGGATTACTCAACAGAAAAGAAAAACAAAAGGCCCTGAATGATGGACACTCGTAATGGAGCTGGAAGACACAACTTTCAGACTCTAAGTTCGATCACTGTCTGGATGGGGCAGGGTTGATGTCAACTCTGATTGGTAAAATAAAATAAAAAAAATAATAAAAAAAATTGTTTTCTGTGACAGCTACTCGGCTGAGAAATAGCTACAGATCAAGGTTACAATAACTGTCGAGTTGGAGAGACAGACACACAAGATGTTTACACTGTGTTTCCAGACCATACAAATGACTGTGCTGCAGAAGTTCAGGTGTGAGTGAGTTGTATGATAGGATCATGTCTGTGACAGCTACTCGGCTGAGAAACAGCTACAGATGTGGGTTGGTCTCACTGATTCTTTATCAAAAACTTCTTGGTGGCTGAGTACAAGTGGGAAGCAATCTCCGTCTCTCTCCTCTGGACGCTAAAAGACATTCTTGAGTATGTCTTCTGGCTAGGTGCTTTTGTTGCTGTTCCTGTTTGTGTGCTGCATCGCTTGCAAGGACATGATTATCAATCTCACAAACTCTCTCTCTCACAAACTGAGGTGCTGTCGATATTTTGTTTAAACAAAAATGGCTGTGTTTATTGTACGTTTTCAACATTTTGGGTCTCATGACTTGGGCCCATTGCTATTGTGTCTAACGGGCTTGGTGAGTATGATTAGGGTTATTTTTTGAGAAGTGTATGATGCAGCTGTCTTCAAGTGTTACATCTCTCTCTCTCTCTCTCACCGGCGCAATCGATCTCTCTCACTAGCAACATGCAACCAACAAGGAGAAGCTCGCGGCTCATGAAACTGAAGAATGTCGAGGCTACTCCGATGAACCCGTTTGATCTCTCTTCTGGGTCATCCTCGCGCAAGAGGAGTCGCCGTCGTGTCTCAGCTGGTGACACTGCAACTCTACCCAAGAACTCTGAGCTTGAAGTTGAGTCTCTCTCGGATGGGGAATCCTCAGATGACCACTCCGACGAAGCTCCGATGGCAGCAGACACTCCTCCAAACCGCTCCAAAGAACAGAGATTTGAGGAGAGTCGGAATGTGTATCAAACTAAAGCTCAGTTCTATCCAGAGCTTATGCGCCCTACAAGGATGCCGATGACTGAACGGTTCTTCTCAATCGAGGCGACTGAGCGTTTCAGAGAGCTCCGAGGGCGGAACTTCATTCCTCAGCAGTCTATCTCACTCACGGACGAGAATCTCTCTGATGTCAGAAGAATTGTGATCGGGGCAGGCCTGATTCATACCCTCACTGATCTCGACCCTTATCAGCCCAATGTAATCCGCGAATTCCTCGCTAATCTTCCGGAAGCTGAGGAACGAGATGATGGTGTAGCGGTGTATGTTAGAGGATCTCTTGTTGATTTCTCTCCGAGTCTGATTAATTCAATGTATTGCATTCCGGGGTTTGAAGAAGATCCTAACTGGATGGATGAACGTCTTGATGAAGTTTGTGGTTTTCTCACTGATGGACGAATAAAACGAGGTGAGAACATGAGTTCGAAGTATCTCACAGCTACGAATCAGGTTCTGTATAAGCTCGTCTGCTCGAATTGGATTCCCACCAGGAACTACACCTCAATGAACCAAAGGAGACTCAGGTTCGTCTACATGCTTCATCATCATGATGGATTTGACTTCGGGAAAATCGTCTATGATCAGATCATAGCAATGTCAGCGAACACTCAGACAGAGAAGACTCGGTGCATCATGTTCCCTAACTTGATTCAGCAGGTCATCCACTTTCAGCGAATGATAACTCCTGACTTGCTTCATGATGAGTTCACTGGGACACCGAAGCTTGTTGTCAAGGATGTTAAGGCTGGTCGTGGGTCTGGAGCAGACTCAAGTGCTGCCAGCCTTGAGGACGACATCGATCGCGCCATTGTGGGACTCAAAGCCATTCGAGTTCACCTGAGGAGTAAGGGAGATGCACAGTGTTTTGTCTTACTGTCTACTCTATGTCTAACGAATGATTTTTCTCTAAATGTGCACCTATGCAGGGGGAGAATATGAGCAACATGTTGCTCATCCAGGGTTTGAAGAAAACGACGAGCAGGATGAAGATGAGGAAGACGCGTAGGATGATCATGTCTTGTTGCTTAATGTCATTTTTAAGTTTTAATCCAGCTTGTACTATTTAAGACTCAGACTATGTGTTTCGACTGTGCTTTTAGCTATTCCTTGTGCAACTTATTTAAAAAATGTGTTTTCAGTTGATGATCACTGATTGAGTAGTTTCTGTGTATTGGATATGTGTGCTGCGTGGATGTTTACATTGCAGGTTGCATAGGTTGTCACATTCAGATAAAAAGGGGGAGAATGTAAGCTCAAGAAAAGGAGCTTGTCGGATTGAGAAACGGAGGATGTGCTATGCACAATATAGGAAGTGTAACTTGTTGTTATAAGTCGGTTATGAGACGATGACGTGTCAATGTCTCATTGGTTCCAAGATGTTACTTTGGCGAGAAGCAAAGAAGATTTGGAAGATTTGGGCTTATCACAATATTTAGGCAACTAGGGTATTGTGTTAAGGGTATTTAACCTGATTACTTTGTGAGTATCGAGGTTAGCCGTTTTATTGATTGAAAAGCTAGAGCAAGAGGTTTGTTCTTGAGAGCTTAAGAAAAGACGAGTACTCGAAGGTGTAGCTCGTACTTTCTGTTTTGATAGATTAGGAATTGGTCCGTCTCTAGTCGTGTGTGACTGAGAGTAATTCGGATTAAACAGATCTAGAAAGATTGTTTAACAAATTTCTAATATACAAGAAAGCGTTCTTGGTATCTTGTGTCTTAGTTCCTAAATCTGGTAGTCTCTGAACTTTCATATATTCCAATGAATGAGAATACATAAATTTGAAAACATCTGAGTGCCAAAACAAGAGCTTACAAAAACTGAGACTACAAAATTTGTTAGAAAGTCTAGAGTATGGATTTTTCTAAGGGAAACTAATAATTAAATACTAGGTTTTAACATTATTTTTTTATATAAATTATAAAATTATCATTAATATGCGCCTGACGTATATTAATAGGTTTTAACATTAATTTATTACGATAATGAGAATTTATGGTTAGATACCACTAGACGATCTTTTGAATGGTTTTAGCTACACCAATTGAATCTTTCATACAAACTTATTTTTATTAATCTATGTAAATAATAATTAATTGTATTTTCTTAAGACAAATAGAACCCTAAACTTCAAAGTTTGAGATATTAACAATATTTCATTAACCACTTGAAGAAATAAAATTCCACCTAAACTTATTAGTGATAAGTCTAACTCACACCCAAAAGCTAACTAAAAAGTGAAGAATTTCTCATGCATATATATATTACCCAAAGATCACATATGTGTCCGATATGTTGGGACATATTAATATCCCTTTTCGAGATGTGGGTAGAAAACGGTCCAACGGAAATAACTCAAGCTCATAAGCTCTGATATCATATTGGTGACGAGCCTAACTCATACACATATATATTGCCCAAAGATCACATATGTGTCCGATGCGGGACATATAAATAAAGCTAATAGTTTAGCTATGGAAATATGTAAGGATCAGCGTTGCAATTTTGTAGCTAATTTTCTACTTTGGAGTTTGACATTTTAATAATCTTCGAATACATCTAACGCTTTCATAAATTTAACAACGTTATCGCTTTCTTATCAGCCCATAATTTGTCAAAAATCTAAGTCCAGTTATTACTGATAGGCCCACCCGATTTGTAATTTAAATTTAAATGGCTTGGTTTGCTTTAAGTTTGGTTATGCGTTTACATATTCATATGAAATTTTTTTCGTCCAAATGAAATCAAAGTATTAACATTTAATAATTTAAGCAACTTTTTGAAAAGTCTAAACAAAAACGGAACGTTACTCGCACCCTAAAACTGTGTACACCTGCTTTCCTTGCTCAAGTACCTCGTTGCCACACTAGAAAGATCCGGCTTCAACAAGAAAAACCAATCGGGGCTCGATCTTAAAACTAGATCTGCCGCCATCCTAAGGTTTTAACATATCGGAGATGAGAAAAACAAATACGAGTAGCAAAAGGGAAACCAAGATAAGGAAAGAAGAAACACCGGCAGTAGTGCTGTGAACAATTAACCGATTGTCGGAGGAGAGTCGAACGCACAAAACAGAGTGTAAGGAGGAAAAAAGGTTTAGAGAGAGAGCCACTTAATCACACAAGTAATAAAATGGGCATATACTGATCAGAGAGCATGTCCACGTAGGACATTAAAATCGTCCAATAAGAAGTTGTTTATTTGACACGTCAGCTGGGCTTCCCTTTTAAAAAAAAAACGATCGTGAAATGATGTTGGGCCACAAAACCCATCATAATTGAGAGACGGATACACGAGATTAATCCGACTCGAGCTCACCTTCTTCAGATCTTCAAACCCTGATTCTCTGATCGATACGGGAACCTTTGCTCTTCCTCTTCTTTGTTCCGTTTGATGATTTCATCCTCGAACATTAATACCTCCTCCACTTCGTCTCTCTTTAATCTCATTAATGGATTCACTTTCTTTTCCTCCTTCAGATTTTGTTTATAAAACTCTCGATCTGAGTTTTATTCTGATCAGATTTTGTTCTACAGTTTCATTACTACATCGCAATTGCAATGAGTTCCAACGGAGAAACCCGTTCGGAGAAACCAAAAGGCGTTGATCCTGACTCCTTTCCCGGACCGATTAAGCCCACCGGTACAACCTATGTCTCCTCCGGCCTCTCTAACGGCGATCCCCACTCGAAGAAAGCCAAAAGCGAAGCGTCTGTCTCATCCGGTCTGACCAAACCCAGCGGCAAGGCCGGTGTTTCTTCCGGGCTCTCGATCGGCGTGTCTAATTCGAAGAACCCCGACTGTAAGAACCTGATCTTTTGGTTATCAAAATTATATACTCGCTTTGATTACCAAAAAATATAGAGTATGAAGCTTTGTGATCTAAAACAATGAGATGAACAAACTATATATTTTTTATTGTTGTTCGTTTTGTTATCAAATCATAGAATCCGTTTGATCACCAGAACAGTTATTGAGTCTAAAGCTTCGTGATTTAAGACACTGATATGAACAATTTTTTTTTATTATATTGATAGTTTAGTCTACAGAAAAATAAACGCATTGATGAATTTAACGCTCATATTCCTCTGCAGGTACGAAGACCAGTGTCTCTTTGGGCGTTAGAGGCAAAGCCGCTGTCTCCTCTGGCGCCAAGGGAAAAGCCATTGTCTCCGCCAAAGCTGTGGAAGTGATGTCTTTCAAGGATGTGAAATTCGGACCTCATGGATGCGAGTTGAGATTTCGGTTGATCCATTTTTGGGAAGCTCGAAATGTTGTGACGAAGATGCTTATTGGTCTCGAGATGCTTCTCATCGACCAAGAGATATAAACCGAATTCTCTTTTGCGGTTTAGTTTTAAAAAATTGTTTAGTCGAGATGCTATTAAATCGTTTTATATTTAAACTTAGCGTTCTATTCTTTGGTTCTTTTAATGAATTTGTACCAAGTTTTTGCTATTGGTAATAGAACCATAACTTTATTTCTGTTGTTGATGCATTGCGGTTTGAATATCTTTAATGTTTGTGTTTATTTTTCTAAGATTTCCTGTCTAGCTTCCTAATTTAATTTCTCTATTGTTGATAACAGGAAACTGTTATACAGGGCTTCATTCCAGCTGGGAGGATAGATACTTATCTGCCACACATGAAAGTTGGTGGAATTTACAAGCTTAACAGTTTTTACGGGTCTAATAACAAGACTATGTATCGGGTGGCTGAACCAAGTGTCACCATCACCTTCTCATCGTCTTCTGTCCTCTCTGATCTAGAGGACAGTTCGGTTTGTTTCCCTGAGGACCGTTTCCGGTTCCATGGATATGAGGAGTTCGATGCTGCATGCGACTTGAGAGGGGATCTCTATGGTAAGCTCTCACTGTTGTATATTATAATGTTTAATCTAACTTTAGATGATGTGTTTAACTCAAACTAATATATTCAGCATTGTTTGGGTAGGATAATGTTCTGGTACATTCTTAGATATTAAGGTTTCATGGTGGGTTTATAAGATATAAAGCACTAAGTTTGATTGTTTATTTTGCAGATTATGTTGGTCACATCAAGCTCGTGAATGGGCAGGTTCTCAATGACAGTCTCGTGCTAGATGATGCCGATATAGCTTCATCCCGCCGAGTTTTGCTTCATGTTCAAACACACGAGTAAGCTAATCTGTATCTTTTTCATAATCATATATTGACACTCTTAACAAACATTTTTTGATGTTATAGTGGTCCAGTGATGAAGTTGTACCTCTGGGACAAGGTTGCCTCTGATTTTAATGGAAAATTTAAAGCATCTGGTGGAGCTGCAAGTGTTATTTTGGTCACCACCTTAAACCCGAAACGTTTTGGAGGTTCGTATCATCAGCTTTTTCCTATGTTTTAAGAAGTTACATATGATGGTCAATGGATCTTATCTGGTTAGTTAGCTTTGAGTAATAGAGCTGCATTTGAATGAATTTGGCTTATTAGCTATAAGACATTTGAAAACATTTGTGAGGAATTAAGAGATATACATAATTCTACATC
Organism: Brassica napus; assembly: GCF_020379485.1. Taxonomy (NCBI): domain Eukaryota; kingdom Viridiplantae; phylum Streptophyta; class Magnoliopsida; order Brassicales; family Brassicaceae; genus Brassica; species Brassica napus. The sequence continues at coordinate 22,009,948 of NC_063434.1, read as the reverse complement.
TCATTTTACATTATAATTTAGCATTTGTATTATAAGATTGGATATGTTATAGGTGTCCTAACTCTCTCATCTATGACGTCATCACGGGTATTTCTGGATAGTGATGTTCAAGCAACCCGAGATTATCTCACTTGGTAAGCATTCGTGTGTTTAAATATTGTTCTTCGTTATCCCATCGTTGTCTGATGTTTAGACGTTGTCTTCAGGTTGAACTTAAACATGGCTGTTGCTAACAAAGTTGATGCGGAAGTTGTCACTAAGCATGAGACAGTGACCATAGGCAAGCTCTTCTCCTATATGAAGCAGGAAGCTGTCAAGGTAGTACATACCAATGAGTAACACACTCATTATTATATACTCAGATTCTAATATAATTATTAAAACGTTTTGCAGGTTGCTTGGTTTGAGTGCATAGCAACTGTTGGTGATGTTGTGCACGGATCAGGATGGTATTACATAGGTTGTGGTGGGGGTCACACTAAAGCAACCAAAGGACCTACCACCCTAATGCGTAAAGAATGTGGGAAGAGTGATATTGTTGGTGTTGCACAGTAAGTGGTTCAGATTTACTTATACTCATACTTCAGTGCATTAATTATAAAACTGCTCATGACACAGGTACCTAGCCAAGATATCTGTGTATGACAATGATGATCAGGCGTGTTTTGTGCTCCTTGGTGATTCTGGTCAGGACTTGACTGGCAAGAGAGCTTCTGAGTTGGTTGATAGTTATTTCGAGGTAATTACAAACATGTATATCTTTGTTATCTGAAACTGTATTTTCTCAAAATAGTTTGATATATATAGTGACAATCGTTTAAATATATGTTAGGCGAATGAAAATATGGGAGATGATCACTTGGTTCCGGTGCCTCAAGCTCTGATCAATACCATAGGCCAGACTCGCAAGTTCATTGTGAAGGTATCAACTCACAATTTGACTGGCAAGACCCAAAGTTTGACTGTGACAAAGGTTCTCATTCCAGAAGATCCAGAAATTGAAGGCAATGTAGAAAATGTGACTGTAACAGATGCCCAGAAAACTTTGCAGAATGAAGTTTCTGAGGATGGTCCTTCCACACGCTTTGAAGAATCTGGTGGTGAGAGTGTGAAAAGGGCTGCTGATAATGTTGAGGCAGAAGATTCAAAGCGAGCCAAATGTGGCTAGGATGTGTGTAAGTGATGGGTTTATGGTGACTAAGAGTTTATGCTTTGTTTCTTTCCAATTTAAGACTTTATCTTTGCAATATTGAACTATCTCTCTTATAAACTTTGTTGGTTAAACTTATGTTTAGTAATTTCTTTCTTATGTTTGATGATTTAGTTTGCTGGCTGTGATGCGTTTTGAATTTAATTGAAGCTTTTGGCTTTTTAGTGTGTTGTATATTGTATATAGGCTTTGCCGTATGTTATGAAATAAATCTGATTTTGTATCATTTTTAGCTATTTTACGTGTCTATGATATGGGCCGAGTATTGACTTAATGCAATGCATTGCGATCCACACATTACATTTGCTTTAAAATTATGATCTGGGCAAATGATAAGACTAATAATGGACACAACTAACATATCATTAGTTACACTTACAAGATTAATGATGTATTTTTCTTCTTATTTAAATTATAGTAGTTACTTCTTTTTAAAGGATGTAAGTTCATTTTTTTTTGCAACTTAAAAGGAAAATATAGAGTGAACCTATAAACATCTATATGTGGTACATTAGTATTTTTCCACTTTGCAGAAAATTGGACTTAAAAATAGAAAGTCGGGTTTCTTGCAATCTAAGGGATTTATAGTGACAACTTGATTATTTTAACAAATAGGTTAAGACTGTTTGTTTAAAATGGACTATATACTCCGGCTGTTCCAAGACTCATTAACATCATTAACATGATAACCTTTTTCTATTCGAATTAATTAATTTTAATTTTTTGTTTTTAAAATTTATATTTAAAATTTAAAATCTTTAAATTTATAGGCAAATAAACCGCGTGTAGCGCGGTTAAACCCTAGTTTATTTTAATAGTGAACTAGGTTGGTTTAACATGTATTATCTACAAATTTGTACGGATTTATTCACTTTTTTTTTGTCACGAATACACATCCCTTATATATTAATTGAGGAACATTTGAAAAGATGTAACCTCAATTTTATATTAATTAAAAGAGGCCCCAATGCATAGGTGGCACTCAATTAGGTAGTCAATTACATTCAATTGAAAAATAAGTAGGTCCACATTCGATTTTTATATGTTGTTAGATACATAAGTTGGTCAAACTATATGATATAATGATATGATTTGATATTTTCTTTCCTTAAATAAAACCTACGGAATTACCATAAATGACTAATATATATATGACAATTAATGAGTTTAATAATAAAGATTTGATAACAATGTATATCTCCTCCATCATTTTTTGTTTAATTTTATATTATTAAAATAAATTAAACAATCAAATTAGCTATAAAAATAAAATTTAGATTTTTTCGTATATGTTATATTTTGAATTTTTTAAAACGACAATAAATGACTAAAACTATTAAAATTATTATGTTAAAAATTAATGATCAATGGTTTAACATTTTTATTATAAGAAGATACACATGATTTTAAAACCATATGAGTAAAAAATATCATTTAATAATAAATATATATATATATATATGTATAAATATATATATATATATTAAACACTATATACCATAAGATTACATAAATATTTTAATATTAAAACTTTCAATGAATTTTCAAGAACATTTATAAATTATAAACTTATTAAAGATTTCAGATTGAAAATTTTGTTATCGATGATTTAAATATTTTGTTATAAAACGATATGAACGATCATAGAACCGTATGATTATAAATTCTTATTTAATAAATAACTATACAAAATATACTATTTCTAGAAAAATAGGTTGGTCCATCTTAACTTATATTACACTTTTTATTAAACTAACTATCGAATTGATAAATAACGTACCAAAAAATGTTTTGCACTTTCCTTAAATAAAAGCTACGAAATTACCTAATATGATTAACGTATATGTGAAAATTAATTATAATGAATAATAAATATTTGATAACAATTTTTGTATCTTAGTTCTTTTTTTAATTTTATATTATTAAAGTATATTTAAAAATCACATTAAATATATAATAAAAACATTTATAATTTTTCTTATATGTTATATTTTGAATTTTTCAAAACGTCTATAAATTATTAGAAATTTGAAGATCCCCACTCTGAAAATTTTGTGATCAATAGATTATTTTTTTTTGTCATAATAAGTTACAATTGATCATAAAATTGTATTAATATGAACTTTTATTTAATATTATAAGAAGATACACATTATTTTAAAACCATATGAGTAAAAAATATCATTTAATAATAAAACATATATATTTATATATATATATATAGATTATACTATATACCATAAGATTACATAAATATTTTAATATTAAAACTTTTAATGAATTTTCAAAAGCATTTATAAATTATAAACTTATTAAAGATTTCACATTGAAAATTTTGTTATCGATGATTTAAATATTCAGTTATAAAATGATATGAATGATCATAGAACTGTATGATTATAAATTCTCATTTAATAAATGACTATATAAAATATACTATTCTTAGAAAAATAGGTTGGTCCATCTTGACTTACATTATATTTTTTATTAAACTAACTATCGAATTGATAAATAATCTACCAAACTTTTTTTTGCACTTTCCTTAATTAGAAGCTACGAAATTACCTAATATGATTAACGTATATATGAAAATTAATTATTATGAATAATAAATATTTGATAACAATTTTGGTATCTTAGTTCTTTTTTTTTATTTTATATTATTGAAAGATATTAAAAAATCACATTAAATATATAATAAAAACATTTATATTTTTTCTTATATGTTATATTTGAAATTTTCAAAAAGTCTATATATTATTAGAAATTTGAATATTCCCACGTGAAAATTTTGTGATCAATAGATTATTTTTTTGTTATAATAAGTTACAAATGATCATAAAATATAACGCATATGAATTTTTATTTAATAAATATTCAAACTAAATAATATATATATATATACACTAATGATTTAAAGCAATAAGATTGGCTGATCAATTTAGTCGTCCAGTTGAAATCTTTCAAAAGTATGTGAAAGACTAAAGTCAAAGTAAATATGGATTTAGAATAGTAGTTATATTTTACTAACCAAATACCGAAAAAAACCGAACCGAACCGAAACCAACCCGATATCCGGATTGAACACCGTAATCTATATGAAGCCAAACTATTGTTTCATTCTCCAAAATATAATAAAAATAATAACTTAATCCCGCGCAAGGCGCGGGTCTTATCCTAGTTTATTCATTAAAAGCCAAAAATTTGTATAATTTTCTTCATACCTCTACTTTCTTACAACATGGGGCTACACAATATATGTAGGCACTAGGCAAAGGAATTAAAATTCATTTTTATCACAAATATTCGCATTCAATTCTGGTTTCAAATTGTAGAATATACTATACCATCTCTATAAGCCAATGACCCGAACGCCTAAGTAAATTGAAGTTTATTCAAAGTTAGGCAAACGTTATGTTTGTCAAATCGTAGACAACAATCACAATCACCCATCGATTTATTTGCCATCTAACGTAGAACAAAACCCCTATAATATACTATCCTTTAAGATGTGTTTTTACCACTTTATTGTAGATGATTTATATGATATATCTCATGTATATTAAAATAGAATGTTCACACACTAATTGACACGTGACAACATTATAGTCATTTAAAAATTAGAATGTTGACGTGACAGTTTCACAATCATTTAAAAATTAATGTCTTTGCACATAATTTTTTTAAACTCCAACACAGATAATATAATTTGTTCACAGACTATTTGTTTTAATAAGCTCATTTTTTAATTTCTGCATTTTTAATCTTTGTATTAATGAATTGAAGTTCTCTATGTGCAACTAATGAATAATATCATTATTGATTTTTTTTTACAAAATCATTATAATTCACGTCAACTAAAATGCTAGAATGAAAATGCTTTTCGAAAATTGAAAGTTCCGTACCTTGCCAAACTTGACCATTGTTCAACCTTACGTACACGAATGCAACAAATAATGTTGATTGGTTATGAATTAAGGAAACTAAGGTAAAAAACACCACACACAAAATCAAAACTTTAGTTTAGCCAAATGTTACTTTTCTTTACAAATTTTTCATATTAGACCAAGAATTAGAAATATAATCAAATTGTTAAAAAAATCAGAAATTAAGAAAGCTTTAAAAGAAAAAATAATTCGTGAAATCGATTGAAAAAAAAATTAAGGTGCCAAGTGAAGAGACCACATTATGTTCGACGCAATCCTAACCCTCTTTCACTCGATTGTATTATGTTTTTATTATATTTTCAAGAATTTTTTATAAGAAGGTACACTTTATTAGTTATAAAATACGTCAATTTTACAACATGCCTAACAATATTGACATGACGCTTAACCGTTTTTATTGGTATCCTTAAGGTATGGTCTAATGATAATGTATGTAAAATAAGCCCAAAATATTTGTTTTACATTTATTTTATTTTTCTTTATATTAATAGAAGAAAGTAAATCTAGGTAAAATATTTGGATCCAAAGAACCGAATTCTATTTGAAAGTAATACTAAACACAAACCAAAACTCATTAAATAATCAAATGAATCTAAAATTTTAATATATGGATAATAAGACCTAAATCCAATCCAAGCTGAAATATTTTGGATAGCAAAAATATCTAAATCGAATTTATATACTTAAATATATTAATTATTTTTCGGTTTATATCTATTAGATATTCAAAATACTAAAAAAATATCTATTTGTTCTCCATCAAAATAATTAAATTGAACTAATTTTTATGTAAACTTAAATATGTAGTCTTACATTATTCAAATTTTTATGTTTTGTATTTTTTTTGGATGTTCAGGACTTAAATATATTTGGATTTTTGTTAAAATCCACTTTTATATGTTTGTTTTTTTATGAAATACCGGGTTTGCTACAATATGTAGAGCATCTTGATATCACAATATAAGGAAGTAGGTGACAGTTGTCGAATGACAGGACTTTTCATTAGCTCGGTGATCTACTAAAGTTCGCAAAGAGTCATAGCCACGGACCTATACTCAGCTTCGGCTGACAATCGTGACACAACCTGTTGCTTCTTGTCTTCCAAGAAAAAAGTGACCCTCGAGCATGATGACATAACGGGTGAGTGATCTTCTGGTCAGTGGACAGGTGCCCCAATCTGAGTCACAATAGGCAGAGAGAGTGAGGTCGTTCTTCGCGCTTAAGAGGAAACCTTGACCTAGATCATTTTTGAGAAATCTCACTACTCTGAGAGCTGCTTCCCAATGTCTGAGGCGCAGTTTTTGAAGAAACTGAGCCAGTGTTTAAACGGCGTAGCTAAGGTCTAGTTTTGTTACCGTTAGGTAGACTAGGCATCCAATAAGTCGTCTGTACTTAGCAGGTTCAGAGTAAAACTCCTTTGTCATGAGCCAAGTTTTGATTTTGTTTCATCGGTGTATCTACCGGTTTGGACCCGAGAAGACCACATTCAGTGATGATATCGAGTGCATAATTTTTTTGTGAAAGATAAATACCATCGTTATTCCTTGAAACTTCAATGCCAAGAAAGAATTTTATGACTCCCAAATTCTTCATGTGAAACTTGCAACTGAGATACTCTTTGAAGTGAGTAATAAGAGAAGAGTCATTGTCACCGATAATGAGGTCATTAACGTAAACGAGGGCATAAATGATGGATGATCTTTTCTTGAGCGCGAACAAAGAATAGTCGGAGTAATTCTGTTAAAACTTGAAGTCTTTCAGTGCTGTAGACAACTTCGCGAACCAACATCATGGTGCCTGGCGTAGACCATTAAAAGATTTTCTTAGTTTGTAGATCTTGTTAGGAGATGATGGTGGAAATCCAGGTGGGAGTTTCATATAAACTTCATCATCGAGCTCCGCGTGAAGGAACGTGTGTGATGCACGTCCATTTGAAATAGTTCCTACCCTTTAGATGGAGAGATCTCCAAAAGAATTCGAACTGAGTCATCTTGACTACATGTGCGAAAGTTTCTTTGTAATCGACGACCTCCTGTTGTCGATTCCCCAATACAACAAGTCGAGCTTTGAAGCGCTCAACACTTCCATCGGCTTGATACTTGATTCGAAAGATCCATTTACATCCGATTGCTATTTTTTTCTGGAGGCAAGTCTATAACATCCCAGGTGTGGTTCTTGCCGAGTGCGTCAGCTTTAACAATACAACATTATTCCATCTAGGATCACGCATGGCTTCATTATAGCTGATTGTTTCATGTTCAACAGCTACTTTTCCGACACAAGCCTGATACACAGGAGACAAACTATGGAAAGAGACGTAGTTAGCTAAGGGATAAGGATTCTTACTTGAGGAGAATGATGCTGAGTCGGTGGGAAGAAGAATGTGATGGGAGTCTTGAACTTGGGCATCGTATGTAACATAAGGCTTGAGTAGTACATATGTCTATTTCTGTCGTCTTCCTCTACCGATTTCTGTTTTAGTGTTTGAAACGACAGATTATGAGGATGGTATAGCGTCTGTTGGAGGATCAGTCGGAGTAATAATTCCCCCTGAGGAAGATTCGAATTAAGTAGTTTGTGTTTGTTCTATTTCAGCATAAAAAATCACAGGATGAGGTAAGGTCAAAACAACTTGATCTTCCCGTTTAATGTCTGGAGAGGATTCAATGTTTGTGAACTTTTCTTCATGAAAAATTACGTTTCTTGATATGAACGTTTTTTCTGTCTGAAAATCAAACACAAGCCAGCCTTTCTTTTCAATAGGATAATCAAGGAAAATACATATGGTGCTGCGTTCATCAAATTCATCTCTGTTTCTTGTTATCTTTCAAGCAAAACAGAGAGTCCCGAAGGTCCTTACGTTTTCGTAGGAAGGAGCTTTATCATAGAACAGTTCGTAAGGAGTCTTGTAATCCAGAATTTTGTTGGGTGTTCTGTTTATTAGGTACGAAGATGCAAGAACGCTTCCGTAAAAACATATTGGAAGATTGGATTGAAACATCAAGGCACGAGCCATATTAAGGATGTGCAGGCGCTTGCGCTCTACTTGTCTGTTCTGCTGCAGTGTTTTGACACAGGATGACTGATGAATGACGTTTTGTTCAGCGAAGAATTGACGAAGATAAATGAACTCTGGTCCATTATCGCTTCTAACGATTTTGATCTTCTTGTTAAAATATGGCTGGACGGACGTAAGCAAAGAAAATTTTAACTGCTATTGGTACTTCCTTCTTTTCTAGTAAGAGAATAGTACAAACCGCTCGAGAATACGATTGTCAAGAAGTAACGTGAGCTGTTTAGAGAAGGGGTTTTGTAAGGTCCCCATAGGTCGCAGTGGATGAGAGAAAAAAATTCATCAGCTTTATTATAACTTTGAGAAAAAACACCACGGGTTTGTTAAGCCCGAACACAAATGTCACAAGACTTTACGAAAGCTCTTACATTATGAGAAAATCCTCCAATATCTGATAAACTAGAAATCACAGCTGATGGATGTCCTAACGGGAATGCCATAATTCTCATGTTTGGAGCCGTCCAGCAAAACCCGCTATTATGCCAGTGTAGTGGTAGATCCCATCACGCTCTTCATCCGCACCAATTAAAGTCCCGAAGCTAGGTCCTGTATCACACAAAAAGTTTTGATAAAGAACACAAAACAAGCTATGTCACGTAATAACTGAGCAACAGAGATGAAGTAATGGATAGGTGGGGGGGGGGCATAGAAAACGTTTGTGAGTACAAGATGTTGTCCAAAGTATAAGTTGCCGTGTTTGGTTGCCCAAGTGATGATGTTGCCATTTGATAAAGATATCAGACAAGCTTGTATGGTTGAGATGTTGGTGAGAAAATTGATGTCTCCGATCATATGATGAGATGTACTAGAATCTATAATAATATCATATTTGTTATTTTTACCGTACAAGTATAACTTTTTTCTCTTACCCTGAAAGTTTTTCAATTGTGCTTTGTTTCTGGCTATTCAAGAAATTTGCCTGCGACATCCATTGATCTGCAGTGAAGTTGGGAATGCCTTGTGTTTGTGATTCAGATTCACGAGCTGTTGTTATTTGCTCGAAAACCTGAGCCACGACCACCACGTCCTCTTCCTTGTACAAGTCTATCCGATCCTCTGCCTCCATTAGATTTTCTCTTGTCAGTCCACCATTCAGAGAAATCAACAAGTTGAAAGCAAGTAGATGTGTTGTGTCCTGTTCTGCCACAATGTGTACATGCCGTTGCAGGCCGTGTGAACTTTGTTGCTGATTCCTGCTCAGTAGGACGGGAGAGCGTTTGTTGTGAGTAAGTTGTTGTAGAAAGCCCAAGTGTTGGAGCTCGTTCCTCGTGTAATCGCATAGAATTCAAGTGTCGTTCCTCTTGGATTATTTGTGAATACATTATGTCTAGAGTCATGTCGGTTTTTATGCTGAGAAGATTTGATCAAGCTGTCCTTAATCGTGAGTTATCTAATCCCATAAGGAATTGATGAACTCTTACTTTCTCATGACGATTCTCATATTTTACCATTGAGTTGCATTCGGAGTTTCCACAGAAACAAGTAAAACTTTTTCTAAATTGGCTAGGTCATCCTACATGAATTTGAGTCGGCCGTAGAAAATTTAAACCGTGTCACCATCTTGTTTGCAGGCTGTTATGTCCGCAAGAAGTTGATGAATACGAGTATCGTCATTGACTGAGATGCGTCGTTGAAGACTCGCCCACATAGCTTTGGCGCTATCAACAAGAGAGATGGAAGGTTGTAGCTTTGGCTCCACACTACTGTATATCCATTCGATGATCATTGAGTTGACCATGTCCCAGTTTTCTGCATCTTGGGAATCGCTAGATGGTCATTTTAGAGTTCCATCAATGAACCCTAATTTTCATTTGGTACGAAGTGAGTTGGTCATTAACTTCGCCCATCTTTCATAGTTTGCACCATTGAGGAGGATCGGCGTCTACACCAATTTGTTTGTGGCTGCAACGATAGATTGTTCACCGCTCATGATTCCTTATCGAAATCAAGCAAGAATAGAGAAAAATTAAGTGAAAAAAATGATTTCAAGAGTCAAGAATAGGTTCTGATACCATATCAAAAATTCCTAGCTATGAATTGGGTGGTAACAACTTGGGTTAAATTATAAAAACAACAACTTGGATTCATCGCATAGGAAAAAAAGACTCATGACAACTATTTACATTTTAATGCTTACTAGCTTTAAGATCCACGCAATTGCGCGGGATGAATTATATATATATATATATATATATATTATCTATTATTATTTATTTATATTCATTTACGTATTATGTATATAATTAAATCAGAGTAAGCACATAAATCAAAATAATAAATCTTATTTATTTACGATATTTTTTGGTAAATAAATCAAAAAATTATTTTATTAATTTTATATGATATATAACTAAATTTCAATGACATTGACATAAATATATAGTATATTTTAATATAAATATTTATTATTGAGAATTCATACTCATATGATAAACACAAAATTTTTAATGTGCAATTTTTGAATGCAAATTTCAAAATTAAAATATTAAGGTTTCAATACTTTTTCTGTACAAATTTAGAAATTATCATATTTAAATATGTTTCTATGTTATATAGTTTAATTTTAAACTATATTAATATATAATATGAATGTCTAGTAAATGAGACTTCATGTTCATACGATATATGATCATTTGTATCTTGTTATTACCAAATAAATTAAACCATTGATTACAAAATTTTATCGTGAGACATTTAACGTTTTTAGTAATTTATAGTCGTTTTAAAAATTTAAAATATAACATATAAGAAAAAAATTATTTTTTTTATTATATAGTTAATGTGGTTGTTTAATATCTTTTAATAGTATAAAATTAAACAAAAAAAGCTATGATACAAAAATTATTATAAAATATTTATTATTCATAAACATTAGTTGTCATATATATGTTAATCATATTAGACAATTTTGTAGATTTTATTTAAGGAAAGTGCAAGATTATTCTTTTGTACGCTATTTATCAATTTAATAGTTAGTTTAATAAAAATTATAATATAAATTAAGATAGACCAACCAATTTTTCTAAGAGTTTTGAATTTCATTCTCATGGTGACACGTGGTTACAAAACAATGTTTTAATATTTCTCAATTAATATATAAGGGATAAATTAGACAATGATATTACACATTAAAATTTACTCTCTCTCTATTTTGTAAAGAGTGTCACTTAGATCTTTTTCAAATATTAAAAATGATTGAAATTTATTTTATGGTTTCATTATTTAATTCTATTTGATCAATAGTATATGAGATAAATAAATTTATTTATTAGATTAATGCATTTTACATTTAATATTTAGTTAAAAATAAGTATAATTGTATTGAAATTCTAAAACGGTACTCTTTGTGTGAGAAAAAAATAAAGTGACACTCTTTAAGAAATATATAAAATGATATTTATCATTAAGAGAGATTTAATGCTCCATCGTTCCGAAAATATCTATATTCAAAAAAGATGGTTTTAGAAAAATAAAATTTTAACATTTTCAACTTATTATTTCATGGTAAATTATAAATTTCAGAAAACATAATTGTATTTATTAAAAAATTCTACTGGTTAAAAGTTATGGAGAATAGTAAGATACATTATCCTACTATATAAAAGGAACTAATTTTGTGGCTTCTAAGAGTGACCACTTCACCTAAAATATTCAGGACCAATCAATATGACATGTCATTTAACATATTTTCCAGCCCAAAAGTAAACTATTGCAACATATATCTGAGCCCAATTAATTTTGTGGATTGGTCTTCCAGAAACTCATATGGCCAGAAAGTAAACTCAAGCCCTGAGGAAGTATGAAAAATTAAGATTAACGAATAATAATTATAAAAGTCTCTGCACATATTAAAATTTAAGCATACAGCACGTGTTTTGGTTGCTCAGTATTATATGCTTCATTTTACTTTAGACTTGATGTTTGTTTCGATCGACATACACTGGACATTACTCGTCCAATAAGATTTTCTCTAACTACTTATAACATATTGCAGCCCAAACTATTTTTTCACATCTCGCATCACAACCTGGGATATAATAATTGACAGCTTCATGCTCAATACTTGCGATCCACATGCACGTAATGTGGATTGAAGAACATGTTTCATTTATAATAGGCTGAACAAATGTGATGTGACTCAAATTCCTCTTTTATTTTAATTCCAAACTCTAAAAAAGGTTATTTACTTTCATAATCCTAATCAGACTTTTTAATACTTAGCTTAAACCACCTATGCCAATCAAATGAACGGAGGCAACAGAATATAAAAATACAAACAACAGGTCCGACTAAAAATACAACTAAATCTAATAATGAAACTTATACTAGAGTCTAACAGAATATAGTAAAAAAATGTCTTCAACCAAATATTATTATAGCAATAATAAATTATTTTTTTATAACACAAGGCCCATTTCAAATCACAAAAAGAAGAAAAGAACAAAACGCAAAAGCTATACCACTAAGAGGGCGACTGGTTTTCCCGCTACCACCCGCAAACGCAGCTTTTGCGGTTGGTAGCGGTTGTTGGCGGTTTGCAACAATCACTCAAATCGCTCTAAACCGCTTCAAACCGCTCCGAATCTCATAAATTCAAAAGCTGGCTCCAGCTAGCGTTTGCGGTTGCGGACGGTTGCGGGAGGGTAAATTTTTTTTTCTTTTAAAAAAAATTATATATATACAAAAGTAAAAATATTTAATAAAAAATTTAAAATTGAAATTATGAAAATATTAAAAAATATCTATTATATTTTAATTAATATTATAAAATTTTATAATAAAAACAATTTCAATAAATTTTCAAAAATTAAAATTATAACTTTCTAAATATAAATTTTATATTTATTATAATTTTATGATTTTTGATATTTTTATAATTATATTAAATGTAAATATTGTTAATTTATTATTTGATTGTTACTGCATTTGGTAGTTAACCAGTCATAAGTCACCCGCAAACGCACCAATTTTTAACCGCAGTACCAGTCGTACAAATCTCTTAAAACCGCTAGAAACCGCAACCGCCCGCATCCACAAACTCCCGCAATCGCAACCGCAACCGCTGCGTTTGAACCAGTCATGCCCTAACAAGATTTCAAACTCCCAACTAGGCCTGGGCATTTCGGGCATCGGTTCGGTTCGGTTCAGGTATTTTGGGTTTCGGATAGTTTGGATAGGGGCTAGATGATCCATTTAGTACTTGACCTATTTTTGATTCGGTTCGGTTCGGGTAGTTTCGGGTTCGGTTCGGTTCGGATAGTAAATGCAGGAACCGGAAAATATCCGGAAAAAGTTCGGTTCTCATTTGGATCCGGTTCGGGTTCGGATAGTTTGGGTAGTTCGGATAATTTGGATAAAATATCGGTTATTTAAGGTAAAATATCAAATAATTAGGATGATTTAGATAAAAAATTTTGGATATCTTGGATTACTTTGGATATTTCGGATAAAACTATCCGGATACTTTCGGGTAGTTTGGATACTTTATAATAATTTAGTTATACTCAACTATTTTCAGATACTTTAATAGAATTTTAAATTAAAAATATATATTTAATGATGTTATATGTATATATAATGAATATTTTTATATATTCGGGTACCCGTTCGGTTCTCGGTTCGGTTCCGGTTCGGTTTGGTTATTTCGGATATAAAAATATAGAAACCGTTCGAGTATTTGAAGATATTGATCCGGTTCTGGTTTCGGGTATTTCGGTTCGGTTCCGGTTCGGTTCTTCGGTTCCGGTTATTTCGGTTCGGAAGTCCCAACTATACATTATCCATACCACCCCCACAATTAACACAACCTTATACATCAATATACACGTAGTTGGAACAACCAGATCAAACATACACACAATAACTAACTAATAAATCCGCGCGAAGCGCGGACAACCCCTAGTTATTGTAAAACATACATTTTCTTAACAGAGGAAGTACTAATGAATACATTTTTACTTAAATTATTGAACGATATTTAAAACAAACAAAAACTGCTTTGTTTTAAGAGAAGAAAATTGTAATTATTTTTATGTTAGTTTACGAGTAATCTGTCACTAGAGTTGGGTTAGCCGCCACCGTACATGTTAACCATTTAGATAACATAAATCACGATGAAATGCTTATTATATTAGAAGTCTGTTATTCAAAGCCTAGTGGAAAATTCGTACCGAACTCTGAGAATCATTAGCTGTTTCAGCAAAAGGATTGGTTTGAAAAGTAAACCTCTTTGGGGGATACTACTAACTCAATCATCATGTCTATATCAAATATATATTTTTAAATTGTAAATGATAATTTAGTGGACTAATATTGTAAAACGCTTATCTAACCATGAAGTAAGTGTTGTTACCTTATCAACGTTTTTCTCAGATAAAGGATTCTAAATTGAAAACTTGAATGAGCCAGCCAATATTATCAATATTCATGTATATAAAAAAATTAGGATCAGAAGTCTAACAGCGATGGTCGAAGCTGTTCAGCATGTCGTTACGATTATCGCTCCTAAGAGTAAATGTAACATGTGCTACCATCTGGCACTCGTTCTGAATCTTCTGATTCATTGTGGAAATATTGGTCGTGTTAAACGATAATGAGCTAAATCACATAAACAGCAAAATATGCACTATCTCTATATAGGCAAATTCTACGATCTTGTGTTGCAAAAGCGACTGATTATAAATTGGTATATAATTAAAATGAGATATTTTATATGTAACCGAAAATATTAATTAAGATGCAGAGTCATACACATAGACATTATCAATTTGACATGACGATATTCACTGATGGATCAGATCAAATTAAATAGTATAAGATAAATTAGATTTTGTCTGGAGGTAGTTTAAATAATTCCAACAGTCAAATGTTATTGTCAATTTTTGTGAGGACATGCGAGACTGCTAGAAGAAGTGTGTGCATCAGTGCATGTAGGTAGTATCTGTCAGCAAGTTCTCCATCAAGCCACCTCTTTGCCTGGCCAAGGCCCAAGCTAAGCCTCTTTAAGACAATACGACAGACGCGGAAGAAAATGCTCAATCAATATAAAGAATAAACATATTGAACTTTCATGTTTTGCCCGAAATCTTACATACTTAACACAATCTGACCATGAAATTATATATACTTGGTTGTATTTACTTCTTTGTAGTCACTGCCATTAACGGTTGCTAAGAGTCACCATTTGTATCTGATCAGTGTTACCAAAACGTATTTTAATGTTTCTGTAGCTGTTTTAGATAGTGTAGAAATGATATGAAACATATATTGGATTAGTTGAGAGAAACGGTCATCGTCTCTTAATTCTTTATAGATTAGAGTTCAGACTAATCATATTTAAAATGCAACGGCATACTCATCGCGTGTTAGTTTTTTAATCTCTTGAGTGGTAAACGAAATGAACATGGTTTCCGTACAGAAAAATATTGAAAAAAGCATTGGATAGCTTAAAGGGTATACCCGTTTTTTCTTTCTTAATATTATTTCAGTGATAAAGATTAAATTCAATAAGACCAATATGGTTGTTGTCGACAAGTGGTAAAAGCTTAGTACTTATATGTGGAAATAAAAGTTTGGATATCGAAAGTGTCACTATTTTTGTGACGTTGGTTTTCACTGGGTCCTTGCAAAAATAAACAGCAGGTAGAAAACTCTAAGACGAGTAATAACAAATTAATACCGGTTTAAGTGTGCAGTTAGACGTGAATCATCATAAAACATGTAAAATTATCGTCTGTAGAATCGTCTGTAATATTTGTCAGAGTTTGTAATATCCAACGTTAAACAAAACAAATTAATACATATATATGTGATTATGGATACGATTGTTTAAAAGAAAAGTAACTATGGATACGGATGTGTGAATATCCGTCCGTATATGAGTTTGTAGACGACTATTTGTTTTCATGTTCGAATGACAAATCATGCATAAAATAAAATTTAATACTATCTATTTATATTTTATAAAAATCGTTTCACGACCTCAAATTTTCTGCTTATATATCAGAAATTAAATATTGATATGCAAAAAAAATTTTGCACCCTTTACAAATAATAATATCTAATTACGCTTGAATACGTATCAAAAATAACTCAATTTCCTGGATACCTAATATGTATCCATAATCCATCTATACTATGAATACAGTCAAATTGTCATAAAATTTCTCCGCAGTTAAAACCCTGGCGGTGCACGTTGAAACTAAATATGGTCAATTCAATACCAAGAGCCTTATGTATGTATTGCAATGATACATAACGTGTGTGAAGTCAAAGTATTGACAAAACTTATGGTAAACAATAACGTGAAAATTTTAAAATCATAATTCATTGTGATTACGATGAAAAGAATCTTGGACATTTTGTACACACACATACGTTCAACGAGATATAATTTTAGTCTTTGTCTAGTCTCCCATGGGCGAGGTATTAATTGTCTAATTTTGGTAATGCAACGTCTTCAAAAATAGGGTCACATAGTTTGGAGATAAATTCTGAGAGCATATTATAAGTTGATCAATCGTCTGCTGATTACCAAACATTGGACGTCGATAGTATAATATAAATAGCAATACCACTAAGATTCAAATTCGTATAATTAAAAACAAAATCATTTAACAACCAACAAAAGAAAAACTCATTATGAGACTAAAAAGAATATCTTATCCTATCGAGTGTGAACACAAATAGTTAGTGTATATGCTAAACTTATTAACAAGTTTCTATATTACGCACTAAATCTATAATTGACCCGTGAGATAAAGAAGACCCGTAATCAAATATATTATTGAAAGAATTAGTATAAAATGATGGAACTTGTGGAATAATGGTCCTGTTCTATATAATATCCGTGACTATTTCGTGACAGGACAATATCACCAAACCCAATCTTGTTCTACGAATCAATGATCTATCACTCCCTACGTACTATTGCGACTTTAGTGTTCGATACGGTTATGTTCTACAACGCGTTATCGAACCCAAAAACATATTTATGTTGACATTTCATATAATTATTTGATCAAACACAAAATTCATACTCTACGCTCATATTATATCATTCTACTTCTTAGAATTTAGCACCAGGCAATAATGTTTCTTTCTGAAAATCTATGAAGTAGACTTCTTATCATTTTTCAAAGTCAGCTCTTACTTTTATAAAACAAATTCTAGGATTATATACTACTTTTACGTAAAAAAGGATACGGTCTATTTATAAGTACATTTAACTAATTATGTGCATGGTTGGCACATGGAAAATTAAGGACATAACTTATTAGGTTCATCTCCTAAGGTGAACCTTTAAATTCATCCCCTCATTTATGACCAATCAAATTTCCACATAGATTATTAATTAAAAAATATTAAATTAAATAAAAAATAGCTACAAAAAATAAAAACTCTAATTTTAACGACGCTAATGCTTCCACCTAAACCCTAAATCTTAAATTCTAAACCCTATACCCTAAATTCTAAACCCAAATCCAAACCCCTAAACCCAAACTCTATACCCTAAACCCTAATCATAGACCTTAAACCCAAATTATATACCCTAAACCCAAAAACTAGACTATAAAGCTAAACTCTATACCCTAAACCCAAGTCCCAGACCCTAAACCCAAACCGTAAACCTTAAACTTAAATTAGATACCCTAAACCCAAAACTTTAACCATAAGTCCAAACGGTAAGTCCTAAACCCAAACCGTAAATCCTAAACCCAAAATCTATATCCTAAACCCAAATCCTAGACCTAAAACCCAAACGGTAAACCCTATACCCAAACCCCAAACTTAGATGCTATAGGGTTTGGGTTAAGGTTTACGGTTTAGGTTTAGAGTCTAAGATTTGGGTTTAGGGTATAGGGTTTAGGTTTATAGTCTATGTTTTGGGTTTAAGGTATATAATTTGGGTTTAGGGTCTAGGATTAGGGTTTAGCGTATAGGTTTGGATTTAGAGTCTAGGATTAGGGTTTAGGGTATAGGGTTTGGGTTTATGAGTTTGGATTTGGATTTAGAATTTATGGTATAGGGTTTAGAATTTACATTATAGGGTTTAGGGTTGCGCTGGAAGCATTAGCGTCGCTAAAATTAGTATTTTTATTTTTGTTACTATTTTTTATTTAATTTAATGTTTTTAGTTAATAAACTATGTGAAAATTTGATTGGTCGTAAAAGGTGAGGTGAATTTAAAAGTTCACCCCCTAGGGTGAACCTAAGTTCTGTCCGAAAATTAATGTGTACTATATATACTCTTTTCGTTTAAATTAAATGTTGTTTAAGAAACTGTTTATGCTTAGTGTTTTTTTTTATGATAAAGGGCTTTTATTTATGCTTAGTGTTTCTTTATAAATTTATATTTTTATCTTTAAGTAAAAAGTAAATAACGAAATAATTGCAAATTTATTTATATTTATAATTTGTGTGAACATAATAAATAATATATAAACTGAAAAAATGAAAACACCAACTTAAACGTGGATAATTTTTTCCAATTTTAAAATGAAAAGATAATCAGTGTTTTTAAATCCAAATTAGTCCAGGGATCAAATTTGGTTAAACTGTTAACGTAACTCAATTGAATAAATACAAAACGAGAAATAGTTTAGCGGATAAATTCTTGGGAGAATTTGTTGTATAACCATAATAGGAAAAAATTAAGAATATAGCCATGGCTTGGGAAATGTGTCTTTTTGCCACATTAATGGACATTGAAGTCCTTCGTATATGAGCGTTTGTATACCATACTGAACAGCCATGTACCATTCTATTTCAAATGTCGATATAGAATAGATCATTTCAAACAAACGTACATCTATAGGAGGGAGGGAGGGAGAGAGAGAGGAAGAGGGAGAGAGAGGGAGGGAGAGAGAGAGAGAGGGAGAGGGAGAGAGAGAGGGAGGGAGAGAGAGAGAGAGAGAGAGAGAGGGAGGGAGAGAGGGAGGGAGGAAGGGAGGGTATTCTATTCTATATTTTGTAAATATTATAGAATATAACACTACATTATTTGAACATTACATATTGGAGAAAGAAATAAAAGAGAAAATGAAAGAAAGAGAAACAGAAAAAAAGATACATACATAGATGAAAAAATGGAGAGAGACAAAGATGGTGATAGAGAAGATAGATAGAGGGAGAAATTGCACAAAGAGAGATTGTATAAGTGCAATTCTATTCTATGTTTCGTAAATAGAATAGAAAAAATCTTATTATAACTGTACATATTCAATTTATAAATATATGTTAGTTTTACAAAATCCAAAACATTTCATATACAAAAAAAAATCTATGTTTTTTATAGGTATTTAAAAAATCCAAATAAGTACTTTTTAAACTTATAAAGTTATATAAAAAAAAGAGATGAAAGTGAAAAAGGGCAATATAGAAAATAATACATAAATATCATAGCCTAAAAATTGCTATGGTTATATAGTTAATTTATAGTTTGTTATGTATATGCTACCTAATTTCCCTAAATTCTTTATAAAAACAATGACAAAAATCTGGAAACCAATAAACCGAAAAAAACCAAGATTTATTTATAATACACTGTTTTAAATTAATTTTGTTATTTATTGCTTTTGTTTGAAACTAATATAGTAAAGAACGCTGCTACAAATAAAACCTTAACATTTTTATTATATATTATTATACAATATTTACAATTTATGCTTGTAGATCTTTAAAGTCAATATATGAGCACTTATATTTGCTTCCATTGATTTATATTTAAATTTTATTTCATTATTGTGCATATTAAATTATAATAATTAAATTCAAATATATTCGTAAAATTTGAAAAAGATAAATAAGAAAACATACATTAAGATTTTTAGTATGTTATTAAATTCAACTGAAGTACCGAACAAGACTAATTTTGATCAATACATTTGGATCCATGACTCGAAAATGTTTCTGTTCGGTTTTATGTCCGGTTTTAAAAATATTAAAGAGAATCTGTTCAAATGTTTAAAAGTATAAATCTTCAAAACTGCATTCAATGATCTTTACTTATGTGATTCATTCTTTTCCAGATTAAACAGTCAAGGATGGCATGCTTTCACATTATCACTATTCCTCTATTTTGCATTAGTTTATATATTACACTATTAATTTATTGATTAGGCGAGAGCTTGGCAACCGTTTTCTCTCTTCATCTCTCTGCTTGCTTTTAAATTACATAAATTTATACATACATATATATATATATATCCTGTATACATAGATATATAGTAGTATTCATCAGGGGTGTCCAACAGGTCACGTGCCCTGACTAAGTTTTTTTTTTTTCAAGTAATCATCTTAAAATTAGCTCAAAATTTATGTAAAGGTGCTCTCGACTAATTCAATTTTATGTTAATGCCTTCAGCTAAAAGCTCTCTTTTTTTTTTTTTTGGTCAAAAGCTAAAAGCTCTCTTAGATCCGCCCTTGATATTTATTCCCTGAAGTGGATTTTTTTTAATAGCTCTTCATGTTTTCGAGGGTGAACTCATAGTGGAGAAATTGGTGAATCTCGAACCCAGGACTTTACCCTTTAACAACACTCCTCCAGGATGAGTTCTCTCTAACAACCTAATTACGGAGTTAGAGAGAACTCATAATGGAGGGGTTGGGGTCGGTGCGCTGCAGCACTGTGAGCCGGATTCCGAGTGAGCGGGATGGGTTGTCACAAAAAAAGTCGACTTTTTTTTGTGACAACCCGTCCCGTGGGCCCCAGGCTCACAGCGCTGCAGCGCACCGACCCCAACCTCTCCATTATGAGTTCTCTCTAACTCCATAATTAGGTTGTTGGTGAATCTCGAACCCAGGACCTCACCCTTTAACAACACTCCTCCAAGATGAGTTGTCACCAATTGACCTGCAGATCAATTGGTGACAACTCATCATGGAGGAGTGTTGTTAAATGGTGAGGTTCTGGGTTCGAAACTCACCAACAATCTAATTATGGAGTTAGAGAAAACTCATAATGGAGGAGTTGTGGTCGGTGCGCTGCAGCGCTGTGAACCTGGGATCCACAGGACGGGTAGTTCCTTGGGACGGGTTGTCACAGATTAATCCATCATAATTTCTCTAAACCTTATTTTGTTTGGCAACAAAAGAGAGTTTAATTCCTTAGTGTCAATTAATAGATATGCTGGGACCTGTCGTAGGCCTATTTCGTTGACCCATATGCTTTGAACAAAAACTTTCATTCAACTTAAGTGTGTGTGAACGCGTTAGCCAACTTGCATTACATGACCTATTTGGCCCGGTCAGATGTTATTATTATTTTGGTAGTTTTACATTCAAGGAGTTATTAACTGGAGAAAAACAAAACTTGCGCTTTTACAAGATGACTGTTTTACAACGCCCATCAGATATTAGTAAATTAGAAACTAGATTTGAAAATAAAAATTGTGCTAAGTGAAATTTAGAATATATAATATCATTAGCAGATCAATATACTAAATTATTTTAAACGAAACATATCAATGGTTTATAAATCATTCTAATATGACATTTTATAGAAAGTTTCAGTACACATTTATAACCAAATTACGAAAAGAAGCAAACGCGTACGACAAATTACTTTCTATTTTCAAAATTTGGATGTTATATATTTTTGTCAACATTTGGATGTTATATATGTGTATACATAATTACATATACATATATATATATACACTAATTGAAAAATTTTAGGCTCTATTTATATATTTTATTAAAAATGAATAACTAAACAAAATTGAAACCTCAAATCTTAACTAATTAAAACCAGTTTTCTATAACTTACGTCCGATTAACACATTTAGGTAGATGATGTATCATGGTAAAATATTGAAAAACATGCCTAGATGTTTCAGTTAATTAAAAGAATCGAGGAAAAAGTAAATGAAAGCATAGCATTATAATAAGGACATGGCATCATCATAATGTAATTACAAGAAATGAACGTCTTTTAGCCCTAAACAAGATTACTACTCAGATTAAGAAAGTTTAAGTTTAGTATAAGAGAAAAAAAATTACCAAAGAAAAAATAAGAAATTACGAAAGACTTTTTACGAGCAAATATAAATAAAACAGTGTTTCTGGGTCAACATATATTCCACCCAACGTTAATTTTTGTTTTGTCGCATATAACTCGTAAACGTTGATTTTCTATAAAAAAATGTACGTGTGGGCTTCACCATATCGCCACTTGTGCGTCTACCCGACGACTTTTTTTACTCGGAACTAACACTTACACACTATCTCGCCATCACAATTCTACACACATTTTTTATAACATGCCCATACATTTTAAATTTATTTTTGTAGTCTTTACAAAAACATACCATTCGTTCCCACATGCAATATAATATATGCATGTACAACATACTTTTTGACTACGGTGCCAATAACCAAAACACATCTCTCCCTCTTTCTCGCTCTCTCTCTCATCTCCTTCCTGGAAGCTGACGAAATGCTTTTGAATTCTCCCACATGCCTTTCAACAAATTCAGTATAAATACTCAAAACCAGCCAGTTCTTCTCATGCTCATCAACAACATTTGATCATATAGCTCATAAGCATTTGATCAGCACAATCTATCTCGATCGTACCACAATACAAATTTTTCATCAGTAATCAAAACATATCATAGAAAGATGGGAAGAGCTCCATGCTGCGAGAAGATGGGATTGAACAGAGGCCCATGGACGCCTGAAGAAGATCAAATTTTGGTCTCTTTTATCCACCAACATGGCCATAGTAACTGGCGAGCCCTCCCTAAGCAAGCTGGTATGAACATATATAAATTTACATGATACTTAAATCTTTACCAGCTTGATTTTGTTGCCCTGGCAACAAACATATATATATATATATATATATATATAATATAGTCCAGTTTCGTAAGCAAGCTTATATGAACAAATTATAATTAAATTTTCTTAACAGTGATGGTGACTATTAATTGCAGGTCTTTTGAGATGTGGAAAAAGCTGTAGACTTAGGTGGATGAACTATTTAAAACCTGACATTAAAAGAGGCAATTTCACCCAAGCAGAGGAGGATGCTATCATTAGTTTGCACCAAATCCTTGGTAATAGGTATTACTCTACACTTCTCGACTTTTACATATATAAATTAATACACTTATGTATGTATATACATCATACGTTCATACAATAATCATCACAAGAAACATGTCTTGGTCCAGTATAACATAAAAGTTAAATATACAGTGATCGAGTCTTTGAAAATTTTATATTAACGTTTTCTTTTGGTATCGTCTCTAGATGGTCAGCAATCGCAGCAAAATTGCCTGGAAGAACGGATAATGAGATCAAGAACGTATGGCACACTCACTTGAAGAAAAGACTGGAAGATTATCAACCCGCTAAACCTAAGACCAGCAACAAGAAAAAGAGTACTAAACCCAAATCTCAGTCTGTACCAGCAAAATCAAAGAGTACTAAAACCGAATCGGAGCTCGCAAGCTCATCGAACCCTTCTTTTGAAAGTTTGTTCTCAGCATCACCTTCGGCGAGTGATGAAGTTTCTTCAGAGACACTCACGAGCCACGAAGGTCATAGCAAAGAGGCTCAGATGGATAATAAATTGAGAGAAATGATCACTACTACAGATCAAGATTCTTTCTCTTTCATAAACTTCGGAGAAGACATCGACCAGAGCTTCTGGAACGAGACGCTTTATAGCCAAGATGAAGAAAACCACACGTCGAATCTTGATGAGATGAAGCAAGAGTTTCAGCACTTAGGCTCCGTCGGTAATGAGATGATTTTCGATAGTGAGATGGACTTTTGGTTCGATGTATTGCCCAGAAGTGGAGGGGAACAAGATATACTAGCTGGGCTCTAGTGGTGCAAATTTTGTCTAGTTAGTTTAATAATTAGCGGTTGCTTGTTTGAAAATATGTTATTCATTTGTTTCTCCAAGAACGAGTAGTTAGTTAGTTCAGTAATAAACTAATAATCTAAGACGAGTTATCAACAACAACGTATATTTTCATGTTAATGAAATAATTAACCGAAACACTGGATAACATGCCTCAGTCAAAAAAAAAAAACATTGGATGACATGCCAACAACAACGATTAATGTGTATCATTAATATAGTAAAATAATACTCGGCTTTCTAATTTGGTTTTCAAGTTCAACTATGGCGGAAAAGGAAAAGTTGATAACTAGTAATTAAATTGCTAGAGAAAAGTAGCTTGATAAACGTTAGCATCAAACTCTAATAATTAAATTACTAGAGAAAAGTAACTTGATAAACGTTAGCATCAAAGAGCATTTCCAACGCTACTCTATTTTTGACTCACAAACTCAATTTTAGAGTAAAATCTTCTCCAACTCCATTCTATATTCAACTTCAAAATAGAGTAATGACTAGGTTTATCCATTTATGGAGTAATCTTACCCATTACTCCATTTTAGAATTGAACTCTGTTTATGAAATTGTCTTTTTAATCATAAATGTTTTTATTTCATACTTAAAATAATATAATAACATGAAAAGATATAATACTCCGCAAAAGATTATTTAATAGTTTACATAAAATATGTATAAACTCATAGAAGTCAAAACTAAGAATAAATAATATAGAATAAATATAATATAAATAAGCAATCTAATAATTTGGTAAATTGTTTTCGAAACTACCAAAATCAGTGAAGTATTATTCAAACAAAATAGATGAGTTTTTTAATCTTATGGGTCAAAATTTTGATTTATAACATTTGTACTTGTTGAACTTGATATACGCACAAACAATGGGACCCAATACATAATTCAAATTACAAAATAAAACTTTGTTTTTTCTTTATGTTCTTTTAATGCATATAAATATTTATGAATTAGAAAAATTGCATATGATAAAAACTGCACGAATTGAAATTGGAAGATAATCTCTAGTTGTATTTTTGACGATAAATATTTAATTTATATAAAATATATTATTATGGAAATTTTGTAAATATAAAATAGTTGAGTTAATTGTTATATTTTTATAAGTTGAAAGTACTACTAACAATTATTAACTAAATAAAAAATGAATATTATTTTTGAGTAAAACCCAATTCTATTTTGAAGTTACACAATTTTGGATTAAAATTTGGAGTAATACATTGGAGATGCTCTAATGAAAACATAAAGAACTGATGAATTACTTTTAGATACATTTATGTTTCTTAATACCAGTATATATATAGGATATATATAAAATTTAGAATTGTATAATTTAATAATATTTGTAGGTTTCAGATGGTTACTCTTTACATAACAGATAACACATATTAAAATGGTGGTACAATAAGACATTTTTTTTATACATTCTGTCTAATACTCTATCTGTTTCAATATAGATGATGTTTTAGAAAAATAATTTTGTTTCAATTTACATGAAATAAGGTTAATTTTAACTTTATTGAAATCTGTTCAACCAATTAGATTTTACTGTTTTTTTATAATTGGTTAACTGATTTTAAAATTATATCTTTAAAATACCTTTTTAGAGAAATGTAATTTCTCAATTTTTATGCAATACTACAAAATATCTAGTATTATGAAACGGAGAGAGTATCTTTTTTGGTCTGCCCAACGGCATCTCCAACCCCATTTCATTTTTCAATTTAAAATAGAGTTTAGAGTAAAAATGTTCC
This sequence comes from Brassica napus, assembly GCF_020379485.1. Classification (NCBI taxonomy): domain Eukaryota; kingdom Viridiplantae; phylum Streptophyta; class Magnoliopsida; order Brassicales; family Brassicaceae; genus Brassica; species Brassica napus. The sequence continues at coordinate 21,984,078 of NC_063434.1, read as the reverse complement.
AATGGTACTCTATTTTTTTTACTCTATAGGTTTACTCCAAATATAATATAGAGTAACTTATTTTCCAAATATAGAGTAACTTATTTTTTTCTTTTATTCATCACTCTATTTTCTACTCTGAAATAGAGTACCATTGGAGCAAATTCAAACTCTATTATAGAGTTACTGTATTTAGAGTAAAAAATAGAATAAACTATTGGAGATGATCTAATATTGTTAATATCCGGGTTACATTTGAAGTTTCTATAAAAGTTTTCTCTCCAGATTCGATTATGAAGAAGCAAGTATTTGGCTCTCCCTCAATGGAGTGGTGGTGACGCAACACCTGAGTATCCCAGACAGACCCCCAGGTCGGGAGGAATGGCGGAACCCTCCATCAAACTTCCTGAAGTGTAACATTGATACCTCTTGGATTAACGAAAGTCAAAACTCTGGTGTGTCTTGGATTCTACGTAATCATCAAGGCCTCTGTCTGGCTTACAGCAGACGATCGTATTCGGCAGTATTTTCTTCACTGGAGAATGAATTATTGGGTCTCTGGTGGGCTATTGACTCAATTGTTCGTATGAAGTATGATGCTGTCATCTTTGAATCATCTTCGATGGAAGTAAGAGAAGCCTTTGTACATCCGGGGAGGTTTCCCGAGTTTCAATCGCTGGTGCAAACGATTTTGCAAAGACTAGCTTCCTTCAGTCTATGGAGTTTAGACTATACTTCCCCTGCACGTAACCTACCAGCTACTCATATTGCAAGAAGTGTTACGGAAGGTAACCGGTATCAGTCCTACACAGCCAGGAATGGGCCTCTTTGGCTTCAGCCGGTGCTTGATCATGATGCTGGATTACCCTAGCAATCTCTCCTGGTGCTTATCGGGTACGTCTTGAGTCCAGGTGCCTTCATATTGAAGGTTTCCTCGATGTTTGGTGACTGTGTTGCCTACTTTTTAATTTATGGTACCTACTGGTATCTTTGCTTTTATCTCTACTTTGTCCTTTTGTTGATGTATTGGGTTTTGCCTTCAACTGGTTTCTCTTTTGGAACTTATCAATGAAGTATTCAGTGTTTAAAAAAAAAGATTCGATTATAGTTGATATTAAAAAGAAAAAGCAGAGGATACAGGGAACCAAGCTCATGTAACATTGTTAGAGTGATTTTTGAAAAGGCGAAAATAATTTTTTTTTTTTTGGTTTTGAAAAGAGCCTTCTAGCGAAAAAGGATTTCCTTTCCAAAATCTCTTCCACATCCATGTAGACAACAACCAAAAACATATTAAAAAATGTGATAGTTGATGTAAATCCTTGTCTAATGATAAACGTCTGAATCTATTATTCGAGTAGTGTTAGAATAGAAGAAAAAAACTTCTTTAGGACAAATGGGACTAGAGTTCTCTTCTTTTAAATTGGATCATAAATATTTTTAGTGAGATCCCTTATTTGGATTTTATTAGTTGGTTAGAAGAAGTATTTGTAGCATTCTATGTTAGAGTATACTAGGTTAAGATTTGCGCCTTGCACATAATGAATATTATGTATACAAATATTTTTTACTTATTATTATTTATTTTGTATTCATTTACGTATCATGTATGTATATAATTAAATTAGAGTAATCACATTAATCAAAACAATACCTCTTGTTTATCTATAATAATTTCTATGGTAAATAAATCAAAACAATCATTTTATTTATTTTATATGGCATATAATTAGATTTTAATGATATTGACACATATATAGTATATTTTGATAAAAATTATTATTGAAACTTCATACTCATATGATTTTATTAACATTTGTATATTTTCTCTAACAAAAAATTTAAACCATTAATCTTAAAATTTTCAATGTGAGATTTCTTCAATGAAAATTTAAAAATTCAAATATTAAAGTCTCAATACCTTTTCAGTGAAAATTTCAAAATTAACATATTTATGTATTTTTATATGGTATATAGTTTAATTTAAGCGATATATATATATATATATATATATATAAAATATGAATATCTATTAAATCTGACTTCATATTCATATGATTTTATGATCATTTGTATCTTGTTATAACAAAATAAATAAATCATTGATCATGAAAATTTCAAAGTGGAAATTTTAACATTTTTAATAATCTAGTCATTTTCAAAAATTAAAATATAACATATAATAAAAATGTAAATTTTTATTATATGGTTAATGTGGTTATATAATTTCTTTTAACATTATAAAATTAAACAATAAAGAGAGATGATACAAAAATTGTTATCAAATATTTATTATTCATAATCAATAATTGTCATATATATGTTAATTATATCAGGTAATTCTATATCTTTTATTTAAGAAAATAATGTTGAATATTCTTTTGTACACTCTTCTAAGGATCCTAAGAATCATTTTAGTATTGACACGTGGCTACAAAAAAATGTTGTAATGATTCTTAATTAATATATAAGAGATTGAAAGTTTAAAAAATTGAGTTAGTTAGTTGTGTCATTAGAGTGCATTTATCTCTTCTGTCTTCTGTCACACATCTAAAAAAATAAAGGTAATTGTGGTTGAACTAGAGTACTGGAAAGATAAATGACCAATCAAAAAATAATTTGCGATATTATGTAAATGAGTCCAAAACATAAAAAAAAAAATGTAGTGATTACATGGTCAATAAACAAGACTTTTGAACATCTGAAAAACTAACGCCCGCCTATTACACGGAATAGGCTCACGGACCGAATGAGATATCGCATATGAAGCCCATTATAACCATTGGGTTATTATTTAGTTCTACATACAAAATAGTTTTTGGAACCCAAAACTAAAAGTTTCTAAATTAACAGGATTAATTGGTTTAAATTGGGTTATAATTTAGTTCTTTAATTGTGTAAAGGATTTTACTAGAGAACTGAAAAAGTGTTATTCAAAAGGAAAAATAAAGAAGAGAAAAGATAAAACAGAAATAGGCCTGGCAAAAGAAAAACCGGAACTGAAGAACGAACCGGAACTGAAATACCCGAAACTGAAACCAGACCAAGACCTTCAAATATCCGAACGGTTCATATATTTCTATATCCGAAATAACCGAACCGAACCGAGAACCGAACTGGTATCCGAATATATAAGAATATTAATTATATATACATATAACATAGCTAAATATATATTTATAATTTAAAAATCTATTAATAGTACCAAAAATATTTTAAAATAACTAAATTATTATAAAGTATTCGAACTACCCAAAAATATCCAAAACTATCCGGATAGTATTATCAGAAATATACAAAGTAATCTGAAATATCCAAATTTTCTATCAAAATCATCCTAATTATTTTAATATTTTACTTTAAATAACCAATATTTTACCCGAACTATCCAAACTACCCGAACTACCCGAACCGGAACCAAATGATAACCGAATTTTTTTCAGGTATTTTCTGGTTCCTAGTTTTACTATCCTAACCGAACCAAACACGAAACTATGTGAACCGAACCAAACCGAAAATATGTCAAGTAGTAAATAAATCATATAACCCCCTATCTGACCAATCCAATACACGAAATACCCAAATCGAACTGAACCGAAATCCGAAATGCTTAGGCTTAAACAGAAGTAACATATTTTTATCGAAACTATCAAATCTTAAATTATAAGTTTAATCAAATTAGTGACTGTTGGAGTGGACTAGGCATGGGCGTTCGGAACGGGTACTTCGGATTTTTAGGTTTTCGGATAGAGAGGTACATAACCCGTTCGGGTTATTTTATACTTTGGATCGAGTTCGGATTTTTAAGGTTCGGGTTCGGGTTCTTAAGGTTCGGGTTATTTCGGGTATAACCGAACTGTGTAACAAATAAACAAAAAAAAAATCTATGTATCCTTGATTTGACCCCTGTGAGACCAGAAACAATATTGTTGAAGTTAAAAGATTGAACAACTTAATATAAGATTTATGATCTTTCTGATTTATTATTACGTTGAGGAACATGAGCATGTATTCTTTTCCTTCGTGTAATTTTTATTTGTATTATTTTGAATAGAAAATGGTAAAGAATCCATCTATTCATAAATCAAAATTAAAGAAACACCAAAATCAAACAGAAATCAAACCGGGATAATCATAAATGTTTGAGCTCATGCCTGTAAAAAGCAAAGAGAAAACAAATCGCAAATCCTACTTGTAATCAAACATAAATCAAGATCACAAGGTATAGTGATTCATACATGTAATCGGATACTTCGAGTAATTACCCTGAAAGAGAAGACAGAAAGATGAATGAAAATAAAAGATATATATATATATATATATATTATTCGGATACTTTGAATAATTGATTTGGGTATCAGATATAACCAATCGGGTACGGATATCCGAACTGGTTGAATCTTAAACCCGTTCGAGTTCTTTTTAACGGTTAATATGCCCACACCTAGAGTGGAGTATCCAATTCAACGGGATGTTTGGTACGAATTAACGGAATTGTTAACGCCGTCTGTATTTCATTACATTCCACGCGTCTCCAGAATCGTCCATGCTGCTTTAAGCATTTAAGTAAACCGAACAAACGGAACTGTTAACGTGTCTGTATTCACCGTTACTTTTTTTCTCCTTTCCGAAACTACAAGAAGTATCTAGAAACATGTACTTCGCTGACAAATAAAAACCAAACAAAAACATTCCGCTTCATCATCATCCACCATTTCGAAGTTCGAGCAATTAAGCAGTCTCTTGATCAGTTTCTTGTGTTTTCTTGGGAACTAGTAAACTCATACTATTAGACACCTCAACATGGCTACTGCATCAGGTTAGTATCAACATGGATACTAACTTTCACTTTCGTAGTTTCGTGTTAAGGTTTCATAGCTTCCATCAGTTTCGGCTCTTGTCATGATGGGAATATGTGATGTCTCTTCTTGGTTTTGTTTCGAAGTATTTGAGACTGTCTTGTATATAGATTGAAATGCTTTTTGGTACATATGTGAACCAGTAGATATTTGAGTAAAGGAAATGGATGTTTGTTGGAATGTATGTGATTGCAGTTGGGTTTAAGTCTAGAGAAGAGCACCGTAAGCAGCAAGAATTGGAAGAAGCGCGTAAAGCAGGGCTAGCTCCAGCAGAGATGGATGAGGAAGGAAAAGAGATTAACCCTCACATTCCTCAATACATGTCTTCTGCTCCTTGGTACCTCAATGCAGACAAGCCTGTAAAGTCTTATGTTCCTAATAACTGTCTTCTTACACCATTTCTTGAATTGTCTGTTGGCTTGAATGCTAACATTACTTTTTTTTTGGTTCCCTCAGAGCTTGAAACATCAAAGGAAATGGAAAGTTGATCCAAACTATACAAAGTCGTGGTACGATAGAGGAGCCAAAACGTTCCAGGCAGATAAGTACAGGAAAGGAGCTTGTGAGAAGTAAGTAAGCCTACAAGAATACTCTTCCTTTTTCTCTGTTTTGAGTTCTGTCACTCATGGGTTTGTTACAGCTGTGGGGCTATGACGCATAAGACAAAGTTGTGCACAGAGAGGCCAAGAAAGATAGGAGCAAAGTGGACAAATAAGAACATAGCTCCTGATGAAAAGATTGAGACATTCGACCTTGATTACGACGGGAAAAGGGATAGATGGAACGGTTATGATACCGCTAAATATGCGGAGGTGATCAAGAGGTATGAGGCTAGAGATGAAGCAAGAAGAAACTTCTTAAAAGAGCAGCAGTTAAAGAAGCTGGAAAAGAAACGTAACAAGAAGATTGATGAAGAAGAGTCTAGTGACGCTGATGAAGAAGAAGAAGATGCTCTGAAACATGATGAAGCCAAAGCTGATGAGAGCAAGCAAATGGATTTTTCTAAGGTGGAGAAACGTGTTCGTACTACTGGTGGCGGGAGCACAGGAACTGTTAGGTTGGTTGATATCCATTGATTCTTGGTTGTGATCTTGGCAATGTTTTGATTGATATGTTCTTTCCTCAGGAACTTGCGCATACGTGAAGACACTGCAAAATATCTTTTGAATCTTGATGTCAACTCTGCTTATTATGATCCCAAGACACGGTCTATGCGTGAAGATCCCCTTCCAAACGCTGATCCAAACGAGAAGTTCTATGCGGTAAGTACCTTTGTAGAGTATTAACTTTGAAGTTACTTACATTGATGATCCTTATTAATGGATCTTGAAATGCTTCAGGGAGACAATCAATACAGAATGAGTGGAGAAGCTCTAGAATTCAAGAAGCTTAATATTCACGCGTTGCAATTATCTGAGAAAGGCCAGGAAGAGGTCATCATGCAAGCTGCTCCTTCTCAAGCCGAGCTGCTTTTCAAGAAATACAAAGAGGCGAAAGAGAAACTGAAGAAAAAGATCCAAGAAACAATCATGGAGAAGTATGGAAATGCTGCTGCATCTGTGGAAGAGATCCCTAAGGAGCTTTTATTTGGACAAAGCGAGAGAGAAGTTGAATATGACCGATGTGGAAGAGTTATTAAAGGAATGGTAATATTATGAACCAAGATTTTTGATCTTTAGTTTTTGGTTTATATATGTTTCTGTTTAATGCACCTTTTTTTGTTTTTGATTGTCTGTGTTACAGGAATTGTCGGTACCCAAGAGCAAATATGAAGAAGATGTTTACATAAACAACCACACAAGTGTGTGGGGGTCGTGGTGGAAAGATCAACAGTGGGGTTACAAATGTTGTCAGCAAACAATCAAAAACAGCTATTGCACTGGTGTTGCGGGGATAGAGGCGGCTGAGGAAGCTGCAGATCTAATTAGAACCAATGTCGAAAGACATGCTGCAGCTTCTAATGGTTTAGAACAGCATCTTCTATTATTACTTTCTAAAGTTTTTTTTTCCTATGTATATATATATATATATCTTATTTATGATTGTGACTTGCAGATAGGTCAGGTCCAGTAGAGGAGAAAAGATTTGTGACTTGGGGAAGTGATACACCAGAAGATCTTGTCCTTGACCGTGAAAAACTTGCGGAAGCTTTAAAGAAGGTATAAAAACTTGGTCCGTTCTAAGTCTAGCTAGGAATATTCTGTCATTCATGTTGCTAATGTCATTGGTTTTGCACAGGAGGATGAGAGGAAGAAAGAGGAGAAAGATGAAAGGAAACGTAAATACAATGTCCAATGGAATGACCAGGTACGCGCATATGTAGCAGTATAGATGATTATAGTTTATAGAGATAGACTATATATATCTTTTGATCGAGTTCTTTTGTTTAATGAAACGCGTGTTTATAAATTTCAGGTTACACCTGAGGAGATGGAAGCTTACCGAATGAAAAGAATACACGAGGATGATCCCATGAAGAATCTTCTGCACTAGAGTAGTGGCTTTGTTAACAGAACTTTGTTTCATATTTTTGTTTGCAATATTAATTAGATACTGTTTCCCATTGTGGGAGAAAATAAACACATACAACATGTTGTTCATCATGGTGCAGTTTCAACAACCGGATTTCACCCACTTCTTCACTATTTCCAAGTTTGGCTCAAATCCAACAATGAACTCTATTTTGGTTGTTCTTTTTATGAACTTTTGTATCAGATTTAAGTTTTTCTATTTGTAAATCTTTCATTTTCAACTTTGGTCTCATGTATGGTATTTCCAAAGACCAAATTACAATGGTTATGAATTATTTTCACAAATATATTAAAATTCAATAGAACGTAATTTTTTCGTACATACCACTTATTATTTAAAATCTTGATTATATTCTATAAGGGTCAATTGTTCATGTTGAAATAGATTAATACTTTTAGCTATTTTTAGATAGCAATTATTAAAATATTTGACAGATGATTTAAAGGCAAATTCTGTAGATAGCACAAAAATATAATAACAAAATATTACACTAGTCTGAAATCTCGTGGTCGAATGGTAAGAGGACATGTTTGGGACGTCAATATGTTTTAGGTTTGGTACATCTGTTATGCGAAATTAGATCATACTACTTATGTGATTTTCTCATGCTCATGTATGGATATAAATATTTATAATTAAAAATATCATAATAACTAATTAATAGTTTAATTTCAGTTTTAAATTCTTTTATGATTTATATAACTGAGTATCATTTTGGTATATTAGATTGTATTAATTTATCCAAATAAACTATAATATTTTTTTTCTAAAAAATTAAAATTTTGATTAATCTTGTGATTTGCATTTAGATTGGTTGTTTTCTCAGATATGTAAATATATTTTAGTAATATAATGTACTAGGGTAGGCTCGCACCTTGTGTGAGCTAATATATATACACTTAATATTTTTTTCTAAAATTAATTTTACTATTTATGCTAATTTATTTAATTAGATATAAATATCATTTTTTTTGTACTTTCGGTCTTTTTACCAAATCTCAGTTATTTATTGTGTAGAAATCTTTTTCTTCTTGTTTATACATGATTCTACTATCTAAAAATTGAATCCCAATTTTAGAGAATTTCTTTTTGATAGTAAAGATCTAATTTTAACATTTTTGGCTCGAATGTAGCAGTTTTAGAGTTTTTTTTGTTTATATAGTGTTTTGAATATGAGGTAAATGCTAGATTTTTTTCAAAAAATCCAGGATTTATTTCCAGTGGTTCAAGTGCAAGCATACTCATCTCTCTGTTGGATCAGCTTGAAATACTTAGAGATAATTCCTACCGAGATATGGATTAGGGAAAATAGGAAAGTCCTGATATTTAGGAGTTATCTAAATATCATATGAGTTGTGAGTTTAGGACTTTAATCTCTTATATATATGGAGGTATCAACTTGTGATACAACGTGAGTTTTGGTGTGCTTTAGTTTTGAGTGATTTTCTAAGGCTTTGAGATTGATTAATAAGAGAGCAAATTCTTATTAAAGTGTGTTCTGTGTCTTGCTTAATCGAAACTACATTTGGTATCAGAGCGAACCAGAATTCGATCCAGGCAAAGATATAAACTATGGGAGACTTGTCTACGATCGTGGTGAAACCGAAAGACGGCAAGCCGTCTACGTTTAGTTGTCCGATGTTAAACTCTGCTAACTATACAGTATGGGCAATAAGGATCAAAGTCCTGCTCAAACTGCATAACGTATGGGAGATTATAGAAGAAGAAGAATCTACTGATGCTGAAAAAAACAACATGGCGATTGCATTGCTCTTCCAATCCATACCTGAGACACTCATACTACAGGTAGGAGAATTGGACACGGCTAAGAAGGTTTGGGAAGCGATAAAGTCAAGGCATGTTGGGGCAGACAGAGTACGTGAGGCTCGTCTGCAAACTCTTATGGCTGAGTTTGATAGGCTACGAATGAAAGATGAAGAAAAGGTTGATGATCTAGCGGGAAGGATATCAGAAATCTCGTCTAAATCAACTGCTCTAGGAGAGAGCATTGAAGAAACTAAGTTGGTGAAGAAGTTTCTCTCCAGCCTTCCTCGCAGCAAGTACATTCATATTGTGGCCTCGCTTGAACAGGTCCTTGACCTAAAGTCTACAAGCTTTGAAGAGATAGTAGGACGCATCAAAGCGTTCGAGGAACGTGTTGCTCTGGAGGATGATGAGCCACAAGATAATCAAAAGCTCATGTATGCAAACTCTGACTCTCGCTCTGTCTCAAACCACGACTCCAACGGATCTTATCGAGGTAGGGGGCGTGGAGGAAGATACTATAACAGAGGCAGAGGAAGAGGACGATATGGTGGACGGTACAATGACAGATACAATGATCGATATTACGGTGAGGTTGACTTGTCCAAAATTACATGTTTTAGGTGCGATAAGAATGGACACTATGCATCTACATGCCCTGATCGCTTATTGAAGCTCCAAGAGGCCACAGAAAGTAAAGAAAAGGAGGATGATACGACTGAAGCTGAAGAACTAATGATGAATGAGGTTGTGTATTTGAATGAGAAAAACGTCAATCCACAAGATTTTGAGACAAACGCTGAGAATGTTTGGTATTTGGATAATGGGGCCAGTAACCGTATGACTGGGAACAGGAGCTACTTTAAGATGATCAATGAGTCAATAACAGGAAAGGTACGCTTTGGAGACGACTCACGCATTGACATCAAAGGAAAAGGGTCTATTCTCTTCTGTAGCAAAGATGGAGCAAAGAGAATCATAGCTGACGTTTACTATATACCAAAGTTGAAGAGTAATATTATTAGCCTCGGACAAGCTACTGAATCTGGTTGCGAAGTTGTGATGAAAGATGATTATCTTATCTTGCGAGACAAGGATGGAAGACTTATAACAAAGGCAAACAGATCAAGGAATCGGCTATATAAGGTCCTTATTAACATTGTTGATCCAATATGCCTCCAAGCTACTACTTTGAGTGATTCAACTCGTTGGCATGCGCGCCTAGGTCACATAGGGAGAGATTCGATGGCTAAGATGATCAAAAATGAGTTGGTGACTGGTATACCTAAGATCGAAGTTGAAAGAGAGACCTGCTCTTCATGCTTGCTTGGTAAGCAAGCAAGGCACTCATTCCCGCAGGCAACTACATACCGAGCAGAAAGAGTACTGGATCTAGTACATGGTGATTTGTGTGGACCTATCTCTCCTCAAACTCCATCCAGAAGAAGGTATATATTTGTGCTTATAGATGATTGCTCCCGATACATGTGGTCTATTTTGATTAGTGAGAAGGGAGAAGCATTCAAGAAGTTCAAAGACTTTAAAGCCATTGTTGAAAAGGAGACAGGAGCAAGCATCAAAACGCTCAGAACTGATCGTGGTGGAGAGTTCACTTCATCGGAGTTCACAGCCTTCTGCGAAGCTACTGGCATTACCAGGCACTTTACGGCTCCTTACTCGCCGCAGCAGAACGGAGTCGTGGAGAGACGTAACAGAACTCTGATGGGAATGACAAGGAGTATATTGAAAGGGATGGAGTGTCCTAATTACCTATGGGGAGAAGCAGTGAGACATTCTACGTATATCATCAACAGAGTGGCCACTCGTGTACTGGAGTTCAAGACTCCATATGAGGCTTTGAAAAAGAAGAAACCTAATGTCTCACACGTACGCATATTTGGATGTATAGGCTATGCTAAAGTAGACACACCACATCTAAAGAAACTGGAGAATCGATCACGTATGCTTGTTCACCTAGGCACTGAACCGGGATCAAAAGCATATAGAATGTATGATCCCACTACTCGCAGGATAATCGTCAGCAGAGATGTTATTTTTGATGAAAACAAAATGTGGAACTGGAAGAACATTGCATCAGAAAACAGAGGATCCTTCAATGTGACGCTTGGAACCTTTGGAAACAGAGGAATCGATAGAGATGATGATAATGAAAGCACAGGAGATAGAAATACCAATACCATCAATATGGCAGATCAGGCTACAGATGCTCCAAACGTCGAAGCTGAGATAGATAACATGGAGGATGATGATGACGTTAGTATACTGAGACGATCTGAACGTTTGAAGAGAGCACCAGCTTATCTTGATGATTATATTCTCCTAGCTGAACTTGATGGTGAGCGACTTCTTTTGAGTATTAACGATGAGCCTTGGGACTATGAAGAAGCCAAAGAAAAGAAAGTGTGGTGTGATGCTTGTGATGATGAGATCGCCTCTATAATCAAAAACAAAACTTGGGAACTGGTTAACTTACCATACGGAGCAAAAGCCATAGGCCTTAAATGGGTGTTCAAGGTCAAACGGAATGCAGATGGGAGTATAAATAAGTTCAAAGCAAGGTTAGTCGCGAAGGGCTATATACAGAGACACGGCATTGACTTCGACGAAGTCTTCGCACCAGTGGCAAGAATTGAGACAGTGCGGTTTATCATTGCTTTGGCAGCATCAAAGGGTTGGCAGATTCATCATTTAGATGTCAAGACAGCATTCCTACACGGTGATCTAAAGGAAGAAGTGTTTGTGTGTCAACCGCAAGGGTATGTGGTTAAAGGACAGGAAAACAAAGTATATAAGCTAAACAAGGCGCTCTATGGTCTTCGACAAGCTCCGCGTGCTTGGAATGAAAAACTAAACAATGTTCTTGGAGGCTTAGGCTTCTCGCGGTGCTCAAAGGAACCGGCCTTGTATCGAAAGCAAGGTAATGACAATACTCTCTTAGTAGCGGTGTATGTGGATGATCTCTTGATTACAGGATCGAGCCTTGATCAAATACTAGAGTTTAAGATGGGGATGGCAAAGAACTTTGAGATGAGCGACTTGGGCAAGCTCACATATTACCTCGGAATTGAAGTGGCACAGAATTCAGATGGGATCACCTTGCGACAAGAAAGATATGCGATGAAGATACTTGCAGAGACAGGCATGAAGGACTGTAATGCAGTGCACATACCGATGGATTCTAACTTGAAGCTATCTAAAGCAGAGGAAGAGAGAAGTGTTGATGAGAAAGAGTACAGGAGAAATATAGGGTGCTTGAGATACTTGCTGCACACTCGACCAGATCTTTCTTATGCTGTTGGTGTTCTTAGTCGGTATATGCAGTCTCCTAAGGTATCACACGAGGCGGCTTTGAAGGTGATCCTACGTTACTTGCAAGGAACGCGTTCTTTTGGTTTGAGCTTCAAGCGATCTAAAGATGGAAGAGTTGAAGGATATAGCGACAGTAGCCATAATGTGGATGAAGATGATGGCCGGAGTACATCAGGACATGTATTCTATTATGCAGAATGTCCCATTACTTGGAGCTCTCATAAGCAGGAGACAGTGGCCTTATCGTCTTGTGAAGCTGAGTTCATGGCAGCGACAGATGCAGCTAAACAGGCTATCTGGCTTCAAGAGCTATTGGGGGAGATACAAGGAACAGAGTGTGAAAGGGTCTCGATCATGATAGACAACAAGTCAGCTATAGCATTGTCAAGGAACCCTGTGTTTCACGGCCGCAGCAAACATATTCACCGACGTTACCATTTTATCCGTGAGTGTGTGGACAATGAGTTGATTGAAGTGCATCATATAGCCGGGACCAAGCAAAGGGCTGATATACTAACTAAAGCCTTGGGAAAATTGAAGTTCAAAGAAATGAGGGAGCTCATAGGAGTAGAAGATGTGTTGAAAGATGATTTCAAGCTTAAGGGGGAGAATGTTGGATCAGCTTGAAATACTTAGAGATAATTCCTACCGAGATATGGATTAGGGAAAATAGGAAAGTCCTGATATTTAGGAGTTATCTAAATATCATATGAGTTGTGAGTTTAGGACTTTAATCTCTTATATATATGGAGGTATCAACTTGTGATACAACGTGAGTTTTGGTGTGCTTTAGTTTTGAGTGATTTTCTAAGGCTTTGAGATTGATTAATAAGAGAGCAAATTCTTATTAAAGTGTGTTCTGTGTCTTGCTTAATCGAAACTACACTCTCGATGTAAATAATAAGAAGGAAAAGTCTTTAATTTAGTGGTACATGTTATTGGCCACGTAGAAATATGTAGAGAACTTTGATAAAATTCAAAAATACATATCACCGGTAGGACCAATTTAAATAAATCTGATACTTTCTTTGCATACACTGACCCAGTGTGCATGCTGAATGTATCATTAAACATTAAAAACAAACTAGATTTTGATCCGTGCAACCGCACGGATGTTTGTTTTCACTTTTCTATACATAAATTATTGTTTTAGAACATAAGTGGTATATATTTTTAATGTTAATCATATACTTAAATATTTATATAATTATTTCAAATACAATAATTTTATAATTTACATGTTATAATTAATTAATTGTTTAAACCTTATGTATTTGCCGCTTCTTATTATATATTTATCTTATTGTATTTGCATTTAGTTATTAAGCAAATTAATAAATTCATGAGAAAATATATTTAAAAAATATTTTGTATTTAATTTATGCTAAATTCTGACCCGTATTTCAAAACTGAATTTCTTTTTACCAATATTTTTATGCTTATTCATTTTAGATAATTTATTATTGTATATATAAAAGTGTAAGATATGTTAATTTTTAGACATGTATTATATAGTTTGTTAATTTTAAGTCTTTCTATCATCATATTATATTTTAAATAAATAGTTTATATTTATGAAAATAAAATTTATAAATTTATCAATTGAATATAATTTTATCATATTTATTTTAGTATAATAATTATATTTTAACATGATCATGACTATAAAAGTAGATAAAATAGGATATAATTTATTTATTTTCATTTCTAAATGATAACTTAAAATACATTAAGTTATTGTTTAAATATTACACAGATTTATTAGAATTTTTAAAATATAATATATAAATATATATTATATTTAAAATGAAAATATATTATGATTAAAGTAGTTACAAAGATTTTATATTATTAACTTTAAAGAAATACATGTTAATTTTTATACATGTATTATATAGTTTGATAATGTTAAGCCATCTTACCAACATATTAGATTTTATTTTTGAACATAAATATTTTATAATTACGAAAATAAAATATATAAATATATAAATTTCTTACAATTTTATTATATTTAGCTCAATATAATAATTTTAATTTAATATGATTGATTATGATTATATAATAACTAAAATATTATAGATTTTTTTATTTTTCATTTTATATAACTGAATATATTAATGCATAATAATATTTTAAACTAATTTCGAAATTAGTAAAAATATTTAAATATAATTTTAAAAATGAAGATCTTGTAAAAATCTTCTTAAACAGATTTGTTAGAATTTTAAAATAAATATATTTATATTTAAAATAAAAAGATATCAAAAGATACTATGATTGAAATATTTTAAAAATTATATTTATTATTAGTCTGAATTAAAATATAGTATGAATTTCTATGAATAGGTCCATTAGGTCCATTTTTAAAAAAATCACACATGAATCAAGGTTGTGACTTCTGTTTTAATATATAAGATTAGCGTCATATCAAAAAATAAAATAGTATTATGTTAAATAGACGTTGAATAAAATTTACATTGCGTCAAGAATAACTAATTCTAATTTAGTTGATAATCTTCCTTTTGCAATGATATTTTTTAAAGGTCCAACATTCACAATTTCACCAGAATATTTAAAGCACAAAACATTAGAATGAACTGGTGAATCAATAGATCATAAATATGACAAATCAATAAAAACACAAAATGATACAGAAAATTCACCGACTAAAACTCTCTTTTCATATTGACATCCCAATAATTCCATAAATTCCTTTAAATAATTATTTGTCAACTCTTTTTGAAAACCATAGATATAATTTTGGTTGTTCTATAGAAATTTATTTTAAAAGGCAGAGGATTCGTTCAATATTTTGTGGTATCATCACCACAAGGTGAAATTACTCAGAATAAAAGAGCCCCCTTGAGATAACTTATATCGGGAATTATCAAAATAACATTTATCAACACAAGCATGAATCCTAGTTCCATGTAATTAAATTGCAAAATAAGTGAGTAACACAAAATCATATAATTAGCGTGAATCAATAATGAAAGAAACTGACTATGTTTACACGCTATCAACCAACACCTATTCGATTGAAACAGTATTTGAATTTTTTTATGATTCTAAAGTTTCAACACCTTTACTTTAATTTTGTAGCAATCTTTAGCCGACTCAATATCTCTAATATGAACAAGTGAAGCGGGCTTCCTTTTCAAACAAACATTATTTGAACGTGTTTGTATTATTTAAAGATGAAGTTTTGTGTTTTTTGTCCATCAAACATATGATGATAATATATACGATCATAGTATAGAGGCGGCAAATTATTATAATACAATATTAAGATGGATAAATCGGTATTACAGTTCTATGCATTAGCATTTACATAGTATTATAATTATAATACGATATAGACTAAGATAAATATCACTTACACATTATCTATACTATTATTAAACTATAAACTATAAAAAGATAGGTTATGTTCCACATTTAGTAAAAAAAAATATGATTTAATAATATCCAGTAAAATATATGATTTTAAAAAATAATAATAAGAATTAGTCCTAACTCGTCAATGTTACAAAATTAAAAAAATAAATATGTATCTAATTAAAAAAGTTTGAATAGTTATATTATTTAAATTAATAAATTATTGACTCAGATAAAAACTAATAAACTAACTAAAATCATAGGTTACATGACAAATAAATAAATAAAAATAATTATATATCAAA
The DNA here is from genome assembly GCF_020379485.1 of Brassica napus. NCBI lineage: Eukaryota > Viridiplantae > Streptophyta > Magnoliopsida > Brassicales > Brassicaceae > Brassica > Brassica napus. The sequence goes on along the minus strand of NC_063434.1, from coordinate 21,967,931 downwards.
TTAAAAAGTTTGATATACTTATATTATTTAAATTAATAAATTAATGACTCTGTTAAAAACTAATAGTAAATTATTAACTCAACTAAAACCTAATAACCTAAAATTGTGGAGAAGATGACAAATCAACAAAACCACTTCTTAAATAATAGTATAGATAACATTATATATATATATATATGTATATATATTGTTTTGAAAATCAAATAGAAAAATTAAATTAAAGTTTGATCGATTTCAAAATTACAAAAATTAATACAACGATAATATTTTTAAAATCTCATGCATATATATTTTTTATAAAATAAATAAAATGTAACAATTAATTAATATTTTTTTAGTTATTAATATATTTTAAAGTATCCTGTAATATATATGTATAAAAATAGTTATATTATTACTATAAAATAATATGTTTTATTTTAGTTAGACTTTTGATTTTAGGTATAAAACTCGATTAGTACATTTACATATTTTGTGGGTATATTGAATGACCTATTCTTTCAAATTGAAGTGTAGTTATTTTATTCTTTTTTTTATAACATCAGTTATTTTTATTTTTATTAAGCCAAATTAGACTGGTTTTGTTTAACGCATTAGTTCAGTTTTTATCTTAGACTAGGTTAAGACCCTCGCCTTGCACGGAATGAACATTATATATATAAATTATTTTATATATTATATTTTTTTACATATTTTGAAATAATAAATATATATTCAATAATTAAAAAGTCAGTAACATTACATAAAATAAATTGGTGCACACATATAAATAAATTTTATCACTCCAAAAAGTAATTTTTTCTCCTTGATAGGATATATAATTAAATTAAAATGATATTAAAATATATAATTTTTAATATTAATGTCTATTAAATGATGTTTTCTATTCATATGTTTTTGATCCATTTTATCTTTTATATCAAAAAAATTTAAATTACGGATTCATTATGGGATTAACAGTTTTATTAATTTTATTCTTTAAAAAATTAAGTTATCAATGATTGTTCAAAGCTTTTATCAAAAAAAGCTGATAACATATACATAAAAATCTAATTTTTATTATATGGTTAATGTTGTTTTTTAATTTATTTTAATAGATTAAAATTAAAAAAAATATGATTGAAGATATACTAATTTTTTAACAAATCTTTATTATTCAAAATCATTAATTGTCATATATACTTTAACCACATTTGGAAATTCCGTAACTTTTATTTAAAGAAATAATAAAGTACAAGAATAATGAATTTATGGCTAGTTTAATAAAAAATTTATTATATATTTAGATTGATTGACCTATTTTTCTAAAAATTCTAAAAATCATTTTAGTGATGACACGTGGCTACAAAAAATGTTGTAATGCTTCTCAATGAATGGATATTGATATGTACAATAAATAAAATATTTTGTAAACTCTAAGTAGTGCATCAATGGAATTTCTGATTATCATGTTGACTGATTTTAGGGTTTACTTAGCAAGGATCAATTTACATCTGTCACTAGACAATCCAAATTATACTTACCGTTTTAAGTATATGATGCATCGACAAATTACAAACTACTACATTCTATGATGTTAATTCTTTTCGCTTGGAGCATAATTTTTTTACTTAAATCAAATTGTGAGTATGATTTTCTATTTATATTTCAATATAACATACAATTTGCAATGTCATTATGTTTATTTGATATTGCAAAAGTACTTATTAATTGACTTGGTCTAATCTCTTACAGTTAAAAGAGAAAATTCTTTCTCACAGACAACATCACGTAACATTAACAACCCTTGATTAAAATGCCTATTTTAAGGCTGTTAAATCATTTAAATTTAAAAGAACAAAGAAACGTGGTAAGAGAGAAGGGAAGAGCGCCAAAGTCTGAGGCTAATTTTATGGTAGCTTCAAACATTCCTAAAATGCCGATAATGCCTCAAAATCCATATGACGTTTCTGATATCATTATTTGAGACTCAAATTGCTCAAATATATTTTCATGCGTGGATACGTTTTAATAGGTCTAAAGAGAATTGGATGAGAGTTGAAACGGATCAAGCTGAGAAAGGAAGCAACGGCAGATGCATCTATGAAGACAGGTGAATTACACCACTTGATACTTCTTGAGTTTATCCGGCGTTCTTCTTTCGGGTTTCTCAGATGGAATGGCAGATCCTGCTAGTTATGTCTATCACGAACGTGACATTGACCAAGTTTGTTTCTCTTCTTTTTATTTTTTTCTCTTATAATCCTCAGAAAGATACTGTTATATCGAAGACATTGTTGAATTATTAAAAAAAAAAAAAAAGACATAGTTGAATTATCTTTTGGAATCATGCAATTATCATTTTCTTGACTTTCTTGAATAAAATTTGGAATAACAAGATTGTGCGTAAACCTAACATGAAGTATGCAATATTTTTGTAGGCACTTATCATTTTGAAAAAGGGAACACAGTTAGTCAAGTACAGTCGAAAAGGGAAACCTAAGTTTCGTGCATTCAGGCTTTCTCCGGTACTCTACTTCAAATAAATAAAATACATGCAATGTTTTAAACAGGACTACGCTAACTATAACAATGTTGATGATAGGATGAAAAAACGTTGATTTGGTTTTCGCATGGAGAAGAAAAAGGCTTAAAGTTATCAGAAGTTTCTCGAATCGTCCCAGGGCAAAGAACTGTGCGTTTAAACCTAATTATCGTATAAAGCAATGTCATGTGTGGATTAACAACTTCTTATGAACAGGCTGTTTTCAAGAGATTTTTACGCCCAGAGAAAGATCACTTATCATTTTCACTTCTATATAATAACAAAGAAAGGTCACTTGATTTGGTTAGTAAAAGATATCACTTTAGCTCTCTTCAACTTAGGTTATAACACTGAAACTCAAATAAGCAAAACCATTTTTATTTTGGGCAGATTTGTAAAGACAAAGCTGAGACAGAGGTTTGGTTTGCTGCCCTTAAGTATATAATTGAAAGAAGTCGTAATAGACGTGCAAGAAGTGAGATCCCTGAGGTATGCATGTTCTTTTAATTTTCTCCTTTTTTTATATATAGTCGTAGACTAACGTTTTCCCTCAAGTTCTGACCAAACCTATTTGAAGTCCTAAGCCATTACTTCCTTTGTCTATGTTCTGCACATGGTTTATACTTACAATTGAAGTTTAATATGAATTAATTCTTTTGTTTCTTCAGATACATGATAGTGACAACTTCTCCACTGGTCGTCAATCAATAGACATTGTCTCAAACAATATTCCACGAGGTAGAACATCAATCGATCTAGGATATGAACGTGGAAACATGTTAAGACCAAGTACTGATGGTTTTCGGATTAGTGTCTCAAGCACACCAAGTTGTTCAAGTGGAGGTTCTGGTCCGGATGATATAGAATCATTAGGTGACGTTTACGTTTGGGGTGAAGTTTGGAGCGAAGGGATACTACCAGATGGGACTGTTAGCAAAGAAACGGTGAAAACAGATGTGTTAACTCCAAGACCCTTGGAATCCAACGTTGTTCTTGATGTTCACCAGATTGTTTGCGGTGTAAGGCACGTTGCGCTTGTGACAAGACAAGGAGAAGTCTTTACTTGGGGAGAAGAAGCTGGAGGTAGGCTTGGACATGGTATTCAAGTCGACATTTGTCGTCCCAAACTCGTTGAGTTTCTTGCTTTAACCAACATAGACTTTGTTGCTTGTGGAGAGTATCACACTTGTGTTGTATCCACCTCTGGGGACTTGTTTTCGTGGGGAGATGGAATCCACAATGTGGGTCTTTTAGGGCATGGTAGTGATATTAGCCATTGGATACCAAAAAGAGTCTCTGGTCCATTAGAAGGTCTTCAGGTACTCTCTGTTGCTTGTGGCACATGGCATTCTGCTTTAGCAACTGCAAATGGGAAGCTATTCACTTTTGGTGATGGTGCGTTTGGTGTTTTGGGACATGGAGACAGAGAAAGCGTTTCCAACCCTAAGGAAGTACAATCGTTAAATGGTTTGAAAACTGTGAAAGTTGCTTGTAGCGTTTGGCATACCGCGGCGATTGTTGAGGTTATGGGCCAGACCGGTACCAGTATGTCATCTAGGAAGTTGTTTACTTGGGGTGATGGGGATAAAAACAGATTAGGGCATGGGAACAAAGAGACTTACTTGCTACCCACGTGTGTCTCTTCACTTATTGATTACAACTTTCATCAAATTGCTTGTGGGCATACATTTACCGTGGCACTCACAACCTCAGGACATGTTTTCACTATGGGCGGGAGTTCACATGGTCAACTCGGTAACTCAATATCTGATGGTAAAGTACCTTGTTTGGTGCAAGACCGATTAGTGGGAGAATTTGTGGAAGAAATCGCTTGTGGAGATCACCATGTTGCGGTTTTGACATCTAGAAGTGAAGTTTTTACATGGGGGAAAGGTGCTAATGGAAGATTAGGACACGGTGATACAGAAGATAGAAGAACACCAACATTAGTTGAAGCCTTGAAAGACCGGCATGTGAAGAGCTTATCTTGCGGCTCAAACTTCACATCTAGTATATGTATACATAAATGGGTCTCCGGAGCAGATCAGTCAATCTGCTCCGGATGTCGCCAAGCATTTGGATTCACACGTAAGAGACACAACTGCTACAACTGTGGCTTAGTCCATTGTCATGCTTGTAGTTCAAAGAAAGCTTTGAAAGCAGCATTGGCTCCAACTCCAGGGAAGCCACATCGAGTATGCGATGCTTGTTACAACAAACTTAAAGCAGCCGAGACTGGTTATATCACTAATGCAAACAGGAACAATGTTGCAACTCCTGGACGGTCGTCAATAGATGGTTCGGTAAGAATAGATAGAGAAACAACAAGGTCATCTAAAATTCTCTTGTCCGGAAATACAAAATCAGTCAAGACATCAAGGCCTGGATTTAGACCTAATTCTTCTAATGTCCGTGACTCACAAGTTCCATCTCTCCAACAACTTAAAGACATTGCATTCCCAAGTCTACTAAAACCTATTGCTCCTGCTGCTGTTCCACAGCGTCTACTAGTGGGACCAATGTCATCGCCTCCACCTACAAGATCCTCATCGCCTTTACCTGGAAGATCTTCATCGCCATACGCAAGAAGATCTAGCCCTCCACGCACTTCTGGATTTTCGAGGAGCGTTATTGATAGTTTGAAGAAGACTAATGAAGTTATGAACCAAGAAATGACGAAGCTGCAGAGTCAGGTATCTTTATTCTTGTCAGTGACAAATAGTATAATAATGAATCTAACTCATCATTTCTTCAACTTTTAGGTTAAGAACTTGAAAGAGAAATGCAATAATCAAATAACAGAGGTCCATAAATTTCAAGAAGCAGCTAAAGAAGCTTTCGAATTAGCTGCAAAGCAATCTTCTAAGCATAAAGCAGCTACAGAAGCCCTAAAGTCGGTTGCAGAACAGGTTTGCTCCAATTTTTCAATGCAAAGATTTTTTTTTTTTTTTGGCAACATACCATATAATATTTTTCTATAATTAGTTAAAAGGATTGAAGGATAAACTACCACCTGAAGTATCAGAGAGTGAAGCTTTTGAGTCCATTAACTCTCAAGCTGAAGCTTATCTAAATAAAAACGAAGTGTCTGAAACATCTATACTTACAACTTCGATACTTGATCAACAAGAAACATCTCCTTCCGGAAATACACAAGATCAAAAGGTTGATGAACAAGTATCATCAAACACACAAGATCAAAAGGTTGATGAACAAGTATCATCGAACTCAAGTATATCCGAAACGTCAAATTCATCAAAGCCAGTACCAACAGAATCTTCATCATCATCATCAAGAACAGGGGGAAAGGAAAGTAAAGAACAGTTTGAACCTGGCGTTTATGTGACTTTTGTGGTAGACATGAATGGTAACAAGATTTTTCGACGAGTTAGATTCAGGTAACTTACATGAACACGATTGTTTTATGTATGGAGTTATAAACCATGCCTGATAAGTATTTGTTTTGTAGTAAAAAGAGATTTGATGAGCATCAAGCAGAAGAGTGGTGGACTAAAAACAAAGATAGGTTGCTTAAGTGGTATAGTCCAAATTCATCATCATCATCACCAAAACCAACGGCCTCCGATTCACCTATTGCTCCTCCACCACCATCGGAATCACCGTTGGATCCGTCAGTCCCTGAAAAGAGCAATGACGAAGAACCAGAAGTCCCTGAGAAGAGCAATGATGAAGAACCAGATTCTGAAATCTAGCCATGTATACGTTATGATTGTTATTCTTAAGAATCTGACGTGTTTTCTTAAAAGGTCTGAACATTGTTGATACGTATTGTACTGCGTTATTCGAATATATGAATAGTTTTGGAATATATGATGTAATACTTAAGATTATGTAGTTTGTAAAACTTCCTTATCTCTTTTTACATTAGTTTTTTGTTGTATTTTAAATGCCGCAAGGCGTTCTAAGGCGAGACGGTTCGAGCCATGCGCCATGGTGCACAAAGGCGCTCGCCTTGATGATCAAAGTGGGAAGCCGTTTATCCAACCTTGTTCCCTTCTCTTCTAACAGCTTCTCCTGTTTCAAATTCATTCAAACAACAACAACAAAGCTTGTAGACCACTTGGAGATGCTATTAGTTATGTCTTGTTATGTCTTGTATTTGAGAAGAAAACACTTTAGGTAAGGAATGATTGATTCACATACAAGACACGAATCTTAAATGCAAGCCTTATTATTTGAAGATAGTTAAAGTTGCAATAGAACTCAGAGGCGTGATTAAAAACTCAGAAACAAAATTATTCAAAGCCAAAACCCAAAACAAAGTTTCAAATATAGAAAACCAAAATAAATAACTTCAAAACAATACCTAAAAATCATCTTTGTAAGCACTATCATTCTTAACTTCATCATCAAAGTCAACATCCTCATACCCAAGGTCATCTTCATCTAAATCCTCTTCCAACGCATCCTACTCATCAACCAATGTCATAACGGTTTGAGATGGTCCGTAACGTTTTTTTTTCTGATTTGAGCTAGCAACACCTTTTCCTTTATCTGTTTTAGATGTACTTGTACCAGTTGCTCCTCTAGTAGAATAGTTGGGTTCTTCAGCACTCACAACATTTCGTGGCAAATCATCATCTTCCCACACCAGATCGTCATTATCAGATGAATCTCCATCCATTCTTCCAATCAACCACTCATTGCTTTCATCAATTTCATCCAAAATAATAGGATCTGTGGTGACACTGTCACTTCTGGTGCTTTGGCGTTTTAGAGCTCAGTTGTACTTCACAAAAACCATGTTGTTCAGCCGATGTTGTGCTATTCGATTTCTCAAGCTGTTACAAATCAAGTTCAGAACTTATAAGTAAAACGAAATCACCTAAAATTATATAAAATAAAGGTGATTAAAAAGACTTAAAATTTGGAAAACACTCCAATTTCTTTCACACCCAGTAGCACTACAAGTCAGACTAAGAATCTTAACAGCGAAGTTTCTGAGATTTGGAGCAGAAGATCCATAACAAGATCACCATTCAGATATTAAAATAAAAATATTGTTAGTATTTATTTAAATGATCAATTATCTAAAAGTAATTCAAGTTTGTTTTACCTGGTGCTTTGATATCTCATTGCCTACTGGCCATGCCATGGCCGAAGATACCAGTAGAGTTCTTGAATGCATGTAATTCTGCCATTATCTTGTCTTGAGTCTATGTATCTGGAACCAACCTATTAATGCAACACATAAAAAATTATCGTCTGAAAATTGTGTACCAAACTATTAATGAAAAACAATAACACAATTTAAAAGACCGACCTAGTAATGCAATTTTACAAGCCCCCTTCCACTTCTTCGCAACGTACATCATCGTGATATTTGTAATGAATTGAAGGGTTTAGGAAATACCCAGCAGCATGCAAAGGATGGTGAAGCTGACACTCCCACCTTTTGTCAGTGATCTCAAAGGCTTTTTCGTATTTCTCTTTATTCCACTTAAAATCCTTTGTGATTGTCTCTTTTGCCATGTCTATGGCTGCATAAATGTATCCCATAGCTGGTTTTTTTCTCTCCATCAACCATCCTAAGTACTTTGACAAGAGGAGTCATGAGCTTTAGAGCATGTCGAATATTCCTCCAAAAGCTCGCTTGCATACGATATTGTCTAACTTTTTTTGCTCCAGCTTCTTTGGGCCATTTAGACTCACTCCATTCAGCAGAATTGACTATATCCCTTAAAGGCTTCTGTTGTTTGAGAAACTGATTCATGGTTATGCAAGAAGTAGCAAACCTTGTTATATTTGGTATGTGCAGATTCCTTTGCTTGGTAAATTTCCTCATCATGTTCACAAGAGAGACATGGCTGTAGATATATCCATTCATGAACATGCATTTTTCATGGCATTCTTCAATATTGGGATTTCTTCAATGTCCTCCAACATTAGATAAATGTAATGTGCAGCATATGGAGTCCAGTAGAATTGAGGTCTTTTTGCTAAATTGAAGCAATTTTCCTAAATTTTAAATGTAAAGTGTTAAAACAAAGAAATAAAAACATTGAATATAAAATATTGGTTCGGATCATACATATCAGATTTTATGTAGCTCTTTGCATTGTCTGTGATAACTTGAACTACATAAGCTTCTCCAATCTCCTCAACCATCTCATATAGCATCTTAAACAACAATGTCGCATCTTTCACCACTTCTGAGACATCTTTCAACTTCATGAAAACAGAACCTTTAGGGGAATTAACAAGGAAGTTGACAATGTCTTTCTTAGCCACTGAATCATGCCAACCATCAGACATAAGTGAACAACCTTTACTAGCCCACTTGTTCTTGTTCTCCTCAATATGGACAAAGTGTTCTGCACTTCTTTAGTAAACAGTGGAACTCTTAATTCATACATGGTTGGTGATTTTAATCATACTCCATATTCCCTAACTAACTTAATCATCTCGCCAAAACTAGGACAGTTGACTGCATTGAACACAAGACCAGCATCCAAAACCCACCTAGTGATACTTCCACATACCGTTTCCTTTAAATCTTTGTCACAAGCTCCAAGAACACTCTTTCTATCTTTCCTTGCTTGCAAAAATATCAGGCGGAGGAGTAGTCACATACATGTCCAATGGACCTCTAACTCTCCTCTTCTTAGTATGGACAAACCATCGCGGCTGACTTTCCTTCTCGCCGTCTTCATCATACTCGTCAAGACCTTCTTCTTCTACTTGGAGAACCATGTTACGAGCCGCTATCTTGTCATCCTTCCTCTTCTTGTGTCTGTTTAACTCCTCTCTCACATGTGGTGGACATACTTTATAAACTTTGGCATTCTTATGGTACCCTCTTAAGTGTTGCTTGAGACGTGAAATCCCACCATGAAAGTCCTTCATACAGAAGATACACTTCCAAGAGTTAGAATTGTTATTCAACATGGTTCCATATTTTCTTCCTGGATCACTTCCAGGACGTGTAGCCTCAGACATTGAAACTCTGATCAAAGGAAAAACATAACAAAGTAATTACTATTTGAGTACTGTTAATAGTATTGACCGTTGGTTATAAACTTATAATATAAACGTAAAGAGCATGAGACAAAAACTATAATATACACGTAAAGAGCATGAGACAAAAACAAGACTGATGATACACGAGTACACTCAATTCAAAAGCCCGTAAGTATATTAGTAAGACGTCAATTATTCAAAGCTCGACTGTGATCAAAGCAAAGACATAATTAAGAGAAAAAAGAGAAAAAATGATATAAAAAGAAAGTACAGACAGTCATAGACTAACCACGTGTTGTTAACTCCGACCAAGCAACCACAGTGCGTTCTAATCTGTGACAAAGCAACACAATAATTTATAATAAGAAGAAGCATATACGGGATTAGAAAGAGTAGAGAGTACTCTAACCTTAAGCAAAAAACCTTGAAATTTATGTTTTTGTTAAGTTATGTAACTTGTCTTTTATAAAGAGGAAGCTAGGGTTTTCATAGGTATTTAGACGTTTACGATTCCGAATCTCCTAAGTATTTTAGACGTCTAAGATTGGTTATTAATTAAGGTAGTAGGGTTTCATACCTGGTTTAGTCCATGGGGCGCGCCTTACGGACCACCATACCCTAGCCTAGGAGGTGCATGGCGGGGATAGGACTGTGGCCTTAGTGTGCCTTGCGCCTTGGTGCAAAAGGCGCCACGTAAAACACAGGTTTTTGGATTAATGAGTATGCAATATCACAATGGGACATGACATGAAGTGATTATAGTATCCTGTGTAATGCAAACCAATATTTAAAGAGAGACCGTTCAGTTTTATGATATTCTTTCATTCAACATCCTCAAACTCAAAGATAAAAGTAAAATATTTGGGAGAACTCTATAATAAGATTCAAAATCAACACAAAGAAAATAGATTTTGTGACACCAAACTCCATACAAAGACCTTAGTGAATAGATGATCCCGAGTTATATAGAGCCTTATGCTCACTATCAAGTTATGTTGTCTTGGCCTAAGGTTTTCATTATCCATTGACTGTAACTTTGTAAACTCTGCCCATGCAAATCATAGAATCACTCTAGCAATAACACATACGCAAGGAAGATATATTGATCATATTTAAATAATTAAAACAAGAAAAAAGACCATTACAAATCACATGCTTTGCTCTTCCCTTTTGCGTCTCCCAAGAAGTGTACATTTTTCTTATTTGAGCCAAACTTGGAACATAATTCAGAAGATGTGGGTAAGAAGATGGTCTGATTGTAGAACTTCGATCAAGAGGATCCACTTGCATGTCTTTATTTCCTCCTACAACGTGTAATATTTTGTTGTGGTACATTACAGCTTTGTTCTCCTCGTCAGCCAATAAACTAAACCTATTCTTATTTATCCCACTTTTGGCCTTCACTGTTAGGACCTTGCTCCATGACATGACCGATCGAGGACTAGTGTTTCACCCATACATGTAAAGTATCTTCATTGTAAAAACTGCCTAACAGACAAAGCTGCTCATCTTTAAATACAGATAAAGCTGATATATTAAATGGAAAAGGCTGAGGCAGAGATAGATTATGAAATCTCTTGGCTGAAAAATCAAAACTGAGTAAGAAATTACTGTGTGGACTCTGTGCTTGAGTAGCAAACCAATAAGCATTTTCCCTTCACAGAGATGCCACGACTATATTGTGATAAAAACCAATCACTACACCAAGTACTCTCCAAGAATTAGTGGTTAAGTCATATGATCTCGTACTCATTTTTGATTGGTAATATCACTTGAAGATCCATTCTCAATATTTTGTACTGCTTGCGGGAGAACTTGTTATCGTAACCGAGAGCATAGTAGTCGTCCCATTTGTAGATGTCTCTAGGTCAAGCCCACTTGGTTTCCCCTGACCATGGATTCCGAACCACGAGTTTTGTTATCCTTTATGGTGCATAGCAATAAGCCTTCACAGTGAACAACGTTATATATAGCGAATGGTGAAGCATTAAGGTTGAAATGATATGCTACCTTAACAGATGGAGAAACATCGTTGTGCTGCAGTCCATGGAGATTGATCCTTACTAAGAATACCTTATAATCAATCAACATGATACTCAGAGGCTCCTCCTTTTGTGTACAAGCTGAGTGTTTCCTAGCAAATCTCCAAGATTTTAATAGAGCGTGCGATTGTTTTCAAGCTGATCAAAACCATGACAGAGATTTAGCAGGAACCCTATAGAGAATCTCCTCTGTCAAATCCCCTGGAAAGTTTTCCCACTCCAGAGAGGCTGTCATTAAATAAATTTAGCAAGCTAGGCCAAGCAACGTACGAGCTGAGAAAGACCCAACCCTAATTATATCCTCTCAGAGACCTAATTCCTTTTGTTTCTTGACACAAAAATACACACGCATCAAAAAACAAATGGATTAACAAGTTCTCAAAAAATAATTAGTGGGTAAAAATTTGAAATCATCTATAAGATAGGGACTATTTAACAAAATCTAGCAAACTATGTGGAAACGTTTACACAAAGTCTTAACTCTGAACTGACCTAACTTTCTCCCAACGGTCTCATTAAATATATTTCTTCTTCTCTTATTGTTTCCTGAGAAAATTCCAGGATCGATTCAACTACCAAAGACGATATTTTTTCTTCTGGACTCTGTATATATAATCAATTATTCCTCCTTTCTTTCAGCGAAGGAAAAATGGGGCAACAGCAATCGAAAGGGGAATTGCTGTTTGAGCAAGTGAGCTATGGTAACTCTGAAGGGATTCAATCTCTTCATCGTGAAGGAGCAGACCTCGAGGTTCAATTCCATTGATTGATTGTTATTGAAATGCTCGTAATTTAGGGGTTTTACATAATCTGTGTGATTTTGGGATTGTAGTGGATGGATAGAGAAGGGAAAACGCCTTTGATCATGGCTTGCATGAACTCTGAGTTTTATGATGTCGCCGAGACTTTGATCGAGTTAGGCGCTAATGTCAATGCTTATTGTCCAGGTACTTAAGAGCTGGTTAGGATCATAAAGAACGTTGAGTACCTATAGCTAATGTGGTTTCTCTCTCTCTCTCTCTTGTTGGTTATAAGCTCGCCATGCAGGGACTCCTCTGCACCATGCTGCTAAAAGAGGTTTTGAGAATATTGTTAAGTTACTTCTTTCCCATGGTGGTATGTGTTTATTATCTCTTACAGCTTATACTTTCAGTTTGATACTCCCTCTTTTTAGAAAATATACAAATTAAATGTTATCTTAATATGTGCACGCAAATCTAAAACAATAATTGAACTAAAACGGAAGGAGTATCTCATATGGTATAATCCCGTCTTTGGTAGCAAATCCACTTGTTCTCAATGATGATTGCCAGACACCACTTGAGGTCGCTAGAGTCAAAGGGTTCAGCAATGTTGTACGTGTCATTGAGGTATGATCATTTGTTGTTGCTGACTTGTAAGTGATGGATATGATTGTTTTGTGGATTGTTAACTATTTTGGATTTGTTTATTCTCTGTAGAGTCACATCTGCTTATTCTCTGGTTGGATGCGTGAGTTTTACGGCCCTGCCATTCTTGATTTATTTAATCCTCAGCTTCTTTCAAGAAAAGTGTGAGTATCCACTATACTTCACCCTTGTCTATCTTTTCTTTCTGTGTCATACTCTGCTTGTGTGCACAGAAAATGAATTCTGAGGAAAACGTTTTCCATTATGCACATGGCTACTTATGAATCATCTAAAGATTATGATTTCCAGATGGGTAGTCATTGTACCAACTGGTTCAAGAAATCCTTCAAAGCCTTTCAAGTTGGAGCTGGTTATATATGCTAGTTTGCAGGTACAATGATCATTACTGTTAACAATTAAGAGAACAAGTTCGGGACATTTTACTCTCTATGTGTTTGAGTGGTAATGATGTAATCTCAGGAAGCACAGCCACGCGCAGTGATGCCGTTGTGGAAAGCAAACTTGGAGGAACCAAAACCAAAGCAGTCTGATACTTCAGTGATTATTGTCGAGAACTCCATAAGTAAATTTCTTGCTATGCTTTTTATATGTTGTTGACATGGAACCTCTTGCTTTGTGGTGGATTATGATTGAACTTATTCTGGTGGATAGTTCCAAGACGCAGGAGGCAGAGAAGAAAACGTAGGCATCAAGTAGTTAGGCGTAAGTCTACACTGTTTAGTTGCTAGCAACCATCCTTAGTTCATATCAGAAACTTTTTACCTTCATGAACTAAATAGAACTCTGTTTTATCTGATCTTGCGTTAAAATATTTTGTAAGCTTTTCTTCTCTTTTATTACAGAAACACGTCTTAGACTCGCTCCATCCATTGAAGGTGACGAACAACAACTTAAGTGGTTTTGTGATGCATGTAAAGGAATTCCTCAGGTGATTGTCAAAACAACACTAGCCAATTTAATGTTTCATTTCATCGTTCTTTGTATTATATAATGAAACATTAATGGAGTTAAATATACAGACAACACATCCTTCAAACTTTCTCCAGACAGCACCGTCTGCGCCGCCACTTCATCATGCTATGAGTGAGACACCAAATGCCAATCACCATTACATTGATGAAGCAAGTTCCTCCACAACACCACCACCTCCACCTCCACCTCCTTCCTCAGGGAAAGCAAGCACCTCGGGTCTCAATAGCCATGAAAGTGTTATTGTACATGAACCTTCACCATCAGTTTCTCCATTGACAGATGATGATGATGTACAAACCCCAGAGGAAGGTCCATTTCATTACCCAACAATCGATTCAACACCTGTTGATGTCCCATCTTCTTATCTTCTACCAGCTTCAGCAGAGGGTGAAAAGAAAGAAGACGGGATCTCTGGACAGTGTTCTATATGTCTCGACGCTCCATCTGACACGGTTTGCACCCCGTGTGGACATGTCGCAGGATGCATGTCTTGCTTGACCGAGATCAAATCCAAGAACTATGGATGTCCGGTCTGTCGCGCCAAGATCGATCAGATCATTAAACTGTACCGTGTCTGAAATAGACAGGTACTACATGAACTCACATGGGATAATCTCTCTCATTCATTGTGTTGTGAGATTAAAGCTTTCCAACAGTTGACACTCTCTTTCTCTATTACTCAACTATGATCAAGAACCCTGTTTCTCTGTTGTTGTTAAACAATACCTATGTGTCGTATAAACGGTTTTGGATGAAAAAATGTAAAAGTATTCATGCCATATTCTATTTTAGTTTATAGTTGATTGTAATATTCTTAGAATAATTGGTAGATTGGCAAAAACCCCAAACTAAACTGACCAGAATCCAAATTGACCCAAACCAAACTACAACAGTATACGTCTAAACCATTTAGTTAAAAAAAATAATTAATCCAAATGGTTTGGTTTTAAATCAAACCCCAAAAATCGAAATATTTCTTTAATTAAATTAACTAAATATATTAATAGTATGAGTATTTAAAGTATTTAACCATTTAATCTAAACTAGTAAACATAATTTATAAATTTTACTTATAAGTGACAGAAAAAAAAAACACAAATAAAAATAGAACAAAGGAATATGAATCTTATATATTAACATCAAAACCAGAAAAAATTATTTATATTAGATTTAATGGCCGGTGTAACCTCTGTAAGAAAACTATCAAATTTCGATGGAGAAGTGGTACTAAATAAATCCTCAAAATAATTTACTGCCACTTTTTCCACACCATTGTCCCCTGTAATCCAATTCCCATCCACATCATGTAATCCAACAATTCTATTGCGAACCCGTCTTTGTCTTCTTAAAGCATGATAAAATTTTGTATTAAGATCCCCAGATGCATACCACATGTTCCGGCTTTTCTAGTGCCAGTACTCTTCCTCATCCTTATATGCCTTTTGTAATTTTCTAGAGACCTCCAGAATATCCTCATGAGACCTAGTATTATCTGTTTGTACCTCCTCAAGAGCTTGTTGTAGTTCGTTTATTTTTTTCCTTTCCATAAGGAGAATTATCTTTCCGCCATCTAGCAATTTCATGACGACAATTACTAATTTTCTCCACTATATTCCGTGTTCTCCCTTCAACTCTTCCTTCGTTATAGTCTATCCAACCTGATGTAATTGATTCCATTAGGCCCGCCTGTCCAATCCATCTCTTATCAAACCGAAATTGTCCTTTCCTCTTGGTAACTTTATCCTCAAGATAAGCCACCACAGGCCGATGATCAGATGCCACCATTCCAAGATACTCTGTAAAAGAACATGGGAATAAAGTGTGTCATTCTTCATTCGCTAAAGCACGATCTAGACGGCATCTAACCGTCACTGCCCCTTTTCCTTTTCCTCTTCTCCATTGCCACGACATTTTATTCCCCCGGGCCGGGAATTCGAGTAAACCGCTATTTCTTATCATGTTATTAAAAGGAATAAACGAATCTGCACTCCTTATAGATCCCCCATATTTTTCATGATTTCCTGTAATCTCGTTGAGGTCACCAATAATAAACCATGGTTCAGATCGCGCTAGCCCATACCTAGTTAACCGTTCCCACACTTGCTCTCGCATCTTTTGAACTGGATCTCCATATACAAAAGTAAGATAAACATGTTTACCAAGAACCTCCGCTTCCACATCAATCATTCGATTGCTAGAATATAAAACTTTTACCTGAAACTCATTATTATAAAAAATTGCTAAACCCCCACTTCTCCCCAATGGATCCACTGTGACCAGATTATCATATCCAAAGTGAGCTTGAAATTTCTGAACAAAATCTGGTTCTTGTTTAGTTTCTGCTAGAAATAAAAAAATCTGGTTTGTGTTTATGCAGTATCTCACTCAAATAGCTTATAGTCCATTTGCTGTCCATTCCTCGGCAATTCCAACTTAAAATTCTCATTTAAAAATTAATATTTTATTTTCTCCGGAGAGCCAGAAACAACGGGTGTGATGATACCATGTGTCTCCAAACCAAGTATATTCTATCCTTTGTGACCATTCCATGAAATACCATAAAAACTCCAGTATCTTGAGAAAAAGAGAGACACGTGTATGAATCAAATAAGTCTTTTTTATTCCAATACTTAAACTCACAAATATAAATAAGCAACATTAAAAATGCAACAAGAACCAAAGAAACCATAACACCAGGAGAGAAAACGTGACCAAAGATCCCAAACAGCTTCCATAACTGATATTTTATTGAAAATATCAAACGCTTCCTGTTGGCTTCACCACTTCATACGATGTCCTGCTATCGGTTACCAAAGGCAACTGTAAAGAAGCTGATGAGTGCAGTTTCACAATTCTGGTGGAGTCCAGGGGGAAGCATTAGAGGCATGCATTGGAAATCATGGGATAAAGTATGTGTATAAAAGGATGAAGGAGGTTTGGGATTTAAGAACATCACAGATTTCAATACGGCGATGCTTGGTAAACAGTTATGGCGATTGATTGAAAAGCCTAACACTTTATTTTCTCGAGTTTTCAAAGGTCGGTATTATAGGGGAATACTTCACCCTTGGAACCGATTCGTTCATATTCTCCGTCTTATGGCTGGCGGAGTATTATTTCTACTAGATCTCTGGTAAGCAAAGGACTAATCAAAAGGGTGGGATCAGGACCTTCTATTTCTGTATGGAGTGATCCTTGGCTCCCAACCACTCGCCCGAGACCAGCTAATAAAAATCAACACAACTTTTATCCGAACCTTAACGTGGAGTCTCTCATTGACTCTACCTCGCGTACTTGGAACTTTGAGGCAATTCAGATTTTGGTGGATCCCCAAGACGCAAAACTTATAGAAAGCATCCCTTTGAGCAGGACTCAGCAGATAGATAGAGATGGATGGCACTTTACAAAAACTGGGAAATATTCTGTCAAGTCAGGATATCAGGTAGAACGGATCTATCCAGATAGAGAAAGACCACCTTTACTGATTGGCCCCACAGTTGATGTTTTGAAGGCTTACTGTTGGAAAATACGGTGTCCACCAAAGTTGAAACATTTCCTATGGCAATTAGTGACATGGTGTATAGCAGTGCGAAAGAATTTACACGCAAGGGGGATTCAAGGGGATACTTGTTGTGTAAGATGTGGAGCTCATGAGGAATCGATAAATCATGTGTTTTTTGAATGTCCTCCAGCTCTCCAGGTTTGGGCTCTCTCGAAGATACCATCAAATCCAGTTTTTTTTCCAACAAGTGCCCTCTTCACAAATATTGATCATCTATTTTGGAGAGTCCTTCCGCAGATGGAGGATCACCAGTTTGCTTGGATACTTTGGTACATCTGGAAAGCTAGGAATAATAAAGTGTTTAGTAATTTGGACATGGATCCTATGGATACGCTTAAATTGGCAGAAACGGAATCGACATTGTGGGCTGAAGCACAAGTATTACAGGATCAGAGAATGGCTCCACAAATAAACACGCTCTTACCGTCAATTCCAGGAAGATGGTGTTTTACAGATGGCTCGTGGAAAGAGGGTTATAATTTTTCAGGACAAGGTTGGCTCAGTACTTTGGAAGGTTTTGATGGATTGTTGGGGGCAAGGAATGTTAGGGCTAGTGTCTCGCCTCTTCATGCGGAGATGGAAGCGTTACTATGGGCAATGGAATGTATGCAGAATTTACGTCAATTTCAGGTTACGTTTGCAACAGATTGTTCTCAATTGGTGAAGATGGTTTCGGAACCAGAGGAGTGGCCAGCTTTTGCAAATTATTTGGAAGATATCAAGATCTTGAAAGGTGCTTTACCCGATCAGAGCTAATCTATGTACCACGGACGCGAAACTCAAAGGCGGATAGTCTAGCACGCAGTGCTAGAAACCAATTGTCTTTTGTCGTTCCCATAGATGCAGATCACCCGGTTTGGTTTACAGAGTCGATATGAGTCTATATAGTTGATGATAAAAAAAAATATTAGATTAAAAAGAGTAATTACCTAGACTAACTCACATTCATCTTAAAATTACTACAATAACTCATATTAAAATTAAATTACTAGACTAAAATGAGGGATAAGCAAAAGTACTAAAAGCCCATTACTAATTTGATTAACTACAAAATTGCCACTAAAAAAAAAAGTAAAACATATCGACAAAAAAAAAAGAGAAAAATAGAAACAAACCTTTTCTTTCTTCCTCTCACGACGACATCTACTTCTCCGTCGTCTGAGTTCTCTGTCACAGCCATCGTCGTCAAGACCTCTGCCACAGCCGCCGTCGACAACTCCTCTGTCACAACTGCCGTCGACAACTCCTCCTTCACAGCCGTGGTCGACACCTCCTCCTCAAGTCGCAATCGGCTTTGATTTGGGTAGGAGATGAATCCCAATTTCAACTGTAAGTGCTAAATCAATTCAATTACCACTAGTTATTACACTTTTTTAACATATTTTTTGATTCAGATGTTTGATTTCGAAAACCCTAAATCCCAATTTCAACATTCTTTCACTTTGAAATTTCAAGACTTTTTTTTTCTGTTATTAAAGTTTGGTTATGACAGTCTGTTGATCGGAGAATGTTTCTAGACAAGAAACTAACTTGTTAAGTACTTTATTTTTCAGGTACGGTTTCTTCTTCGGATATAAGAAAGTATCCTCGTCGTTTGTATGAGGTTGGGAAAACCCCAGTTCAGAGTAGGAGCATGAACCATAGTTGTTATCTCTCCAACATTCAAACCGTGAGAGAAGAACTTGGGGAAGATGTTTGGTCTGAGTTGAGGGAATCAGCTATTGGAGTTATTGTGAAGCTGAAAGAGCTGCCTTATATTTGGTCTGCGAAAGTTGTTCACCATTTTCTTGCCAATCAATTGGCAATTGAGAGCAGTCATGAGATTTGGTCTTTGATAGATGATTCTATGCCATTGCGTTTCTCTTTGTATGAGTTTGGAGAGATTACAGGTCTGAATTGTGATCCTTTCGACAAGCATGACGTTTGGGATGTTGACCATCAAGAGTTTTGGCTGGAGATGAACGTTCCGACATCAGATGGACCTACATTGCTAGAGTTGCAAGCCATATTGCCGATTTGCAGAAACTGGCCTCGAGAGAAGCGAGTGATGATTGGTTTGCTGTGTCTGCTATCCATTGGCATATTTGGCATTTCAAGCAACAGCAGAATTCCTTTGCATTGTGCTAAAAGGGTGATGGACACTGCAGCTTTCCAGCGATATCCATGGGGCCGTATTGGATTTAGCAGCCTTGTCGATTCCATTAAAGTACTCACATATGAAGCAGAGAAGAGTTACACACTTCACGGCTGTGTTCATGTGCTGTTAATATGGGTTTATGAGTCTGTCCCTGGTTTAGGAGAAATATATGGGAATCGGATTGATGGAGCTGATGTTCCTCTTCTGTCATGGAAGGGATCTCGTACGCGTATAAATTTCTCAGATTTTTGTGCCCAAGAAAAGAGAAAATATCCAAAGGTATAAACACAAGTAGTATTTCTTCCATTTAAATTTTGTGTCTTATTAATCTTGTATATTACTTTGCAGGTTCGTGTGAGGCATATGATTATGAAGCCAGTGGAGGATATATATCCGAAGTGGGACAATGATAAAATTTATACTGATCTGGACAACATGATAAAAGACATCCTTAATGGTCAGCTAAATGAGAAGTTTTGGGATGCAGTGCCCACTACCAAATGCCAGAAGAGAAAAAATGGTGTTGCCGCATCTGTTGTTCCAAACCAGAGGCCTTCTACTATGCGAAGAAAAGACAAAGAACCTGCTGATGGAAGTGAAGCATCTGATATGGTATGTACAAAATGTTCTTGTAGTTAGTAATAGAAAAATGTCTTTTTTTAATTTATTTTGTTAATGACATGGTTTTGTTTTGCCTATGCATATGAAGGCTGCAGCTCACAACGTTGCCATAAGTGGGTTAGCTGAGTTGGTTAAAATCCTCACTGCGAAAATGGAAGGCATCGATGATAGTGTAGCTGACAAGGTTACTAAAGCATTAGATGCTACTATTGACTCTAAGGTGGAAGCAAGAGTGCGAGTATATGAGTCTGACTTACGGAATCAGATTGCAAAATTGGAGGCACAAATAAATGATAGTAAAAACAACGCTGATGTGAACATTGCTCCTGATGTCGCCACCTCCAAAGCGTATGAGGATGAGGAAGATGGTGCTTGTAGCAATGACTTGGTACAATTCTTTATCATTTGTTCTTGTAATTTTTTTTAAAATTGTATACTAATTCTCACCGTCTATTTCTCAGTCATGGATTGTTCAGAAGAAGATCAATTCACAAGATGGACTGCCAGTTGATTGTGTTGTGAAGAAGGAGAAAAAAGATAAGAAGACGATGGATAGCACACAGAATCTTACGACTGAAGTGGTGATAAAGACTGGGAAGAAAGCTGGAATTCCACCAAGAAGAGTTAAGCAAGAGAAGGCCTTCGAGATCCCACAGCTAAATGATGAATCCATATCTTCAAAAGATTTGGAAAATCATCTACTGTGGGAGAAGAGTGTAAAATGTAGGGCGGTGTTGGAAGCACTTGCTTCAAATTTGAAGGAGCATACACGCAGACGCAAGCCTCAGTTGACAAAGACTCAAGTTTGGCCGTTTGTTGGAAATTCAACAGTGAAGCGTATTATAAGTGGTGAGAAAGTCTCCAAGGAACCTTATGACCCATTAGCTAAGGTGGAGGCAGAGAAACTGCAGAAAGTTTTGGACTTCATCAACTCTGATTTGTAAGTTTCCTCTTGTACATCCTTGCTTCTTATTTCGATAGTCTAATAATTTATTTTTCTTGTTTGTAGGGAAGCAAAGGAGCCTGGTGTTGGAGATGAAAGTGCTGGATTTTTCTTGAAGTTATTGATACCTAGGGATGATTGGCCAACAAAAGACTACGGCTGGTTGAATGACTCCGTAAGTTTAATTTCTGATTTTTAATCTCTACGGCTGGTTGCTGACTGTAAATTGTGTCTTGTCTTAGCACATTGCAGCAGCAATGCTTATGTTTCACAGACGGTCCAGGCAAGAACAGTCTCCATATTCCTCTTCTCGAATTGCATTTCTGTCTCACTGGTTTGTGAACTCATGGGTGAACGACTACAAGAGCTGGGACCAGAACACTGAGTTGTCAGAAATGTACACCAAGGCTTTTAATGGAGAACACCCGGCTGATTTTGTCACAGGTAATAAGTGGATTGCAGACGTCGACGATCTTTTCCTCTGCCACCATGTTAATGGAGATCACTGGGTTGCTCTACGCATCGAGCTGCTTAAGGGGAAAATTCATGTCTATGATAGTGTTTGCACACATGTGAGTGATAAGGAGATGAAAGAGGCATGCCGGCCTTTCATGAGAATGATACCAGCATTGCTTAACAAGATGGTGCCTGCTAAAACGAGAACGAAAAGTGGAAAGCAGTTCGGTTATATTAGGCACAAGAAGATCCCCCAAAATGAGAACCCGGGAGATTGCGGTGTGTACTCTTTGATGTACATTGAATGTCTAGCTCTTGGACGTAACTTTGATGGCTTGAATGATCAGATTATAACACAATTGCGCTTGAAGTTGGCAGGAGATATTTATGAGGAGGTGACTAAGACAGCCGAATAGTTTGGTTTCTAGCTTTAGAGATGTAACTTGATGTTTTTTTGGTTTTAGACGGATGTATAACTTGATGGTTTTTGGCTTTAGCGGATGTATAACTTGATGGTTTTTGGCTTTAGCGGATTTATAACTTGTTTGGTTTTTGGCTTTGCGTTTATGAGGATGTGTTTTGTTTAAAGTAAAATCTAATATACTATAAAACCATGAGGTGGTTCTTTACTCGGGAATGTAAAGCATAATCAACTTATTTTCTAGAAAATAAAATGGCAAAGGGACACCAAGGCAAATGCTTTGGATTCGTCCTCTTACTATGCTTCTTCAGTTCAACTTTCGCACGCAGGATTCTTAAAGATCTAGACCATGGTTAAATAGTTCTGATATATTTAAAAAAAAATCTTAATAGGAAATGAACTAAATAGTAATGAAACACCAAAAGAGTATACCAAGAAACTAAATAGAATACTCATCACTTAAGAGGACATGTTGTAGAATTGTGTCCCACATGGTTACAAATTCTACATGTGTGTTCCTTCCTTGGCCGCTTCTTGTCTGCAACTTTCTGCAAAATAGATTTATGTCTTGATTTTTTGGGTCTTCCCGGTGGTTGGCGGACATCAGGCGGCAAACAGATCCTCTTTGCAACTTCTTCTGGAATTGGAACATCAGCTGCATTGGGCATAACAGGAGTGAAATATGCATTGTAAAGGTACTGCGTCCGATAGTACTTGTGACAAAGTGATATACGTGATATCTTTCTAGCTTCCGCAGCAGCTATAGCATGAGCACATGGTAGCTTCTCCAAATCAAATCTACGGCAAGAACATGTTTTTTCTGTAAGGTTTACAACATGTAAAGATGAGACTCCCATCACTTGTGACTGATGAATGTCGATAGCTTGAACCTTTAATAGATTAGCAATAGGTATACGGCCCTGAAAATGGTAAAGTATTGTTATTAGAAACCAGTCTACCGAAATAAAAAAATTGATTATACATATATTACCTCCAACAACTTCTCCACACCACGAGTCAGAGAAGTTTTCATCAAGTCAGCATCATGTTTTCTTGTTGCAAACCAACGTGTCATCATTAATCGGATAGACTCTAAAAGGCGAACAATTGGCAAGCTTCTCACATCTGACAAAGCTCTGTTTATGGATTCAGCTATGTTACTTGTAAGGATGTTATATCTATCACCTCTAAAATGCGCTCGAGCCCACTTACACACATCAGCACGTTCCAAATATGCATGTAAATCTGGATTTAACCCTTTAATCGTCTCGAAGCTTGCTTCAAAGTCAGCTAACCTAAAAGAGTACGCAGCTTTTTTGACCAAACCAAACAGATCACGTCCTCTGTACCGTAATAAGATGTTCTTATATAAGTGGTACGTGCAAATTCCCGTGCTAGCCAACGGATAGACCACTGAAATTGCCTTCCTTATTGACTTGTGCCTGTCAGAAATTAATGCCAATCCTTCATCATCGGGTATCACACGGCTGAGTTGACGGAAGAACCATGTCCATGATTCATCATTCTCTGTGTCAACCACAGCAAATGCTATCGGAAATATCTGAAAATTACCATCCTGTGATGTTGCAATGAGAAGCGTTCCTTTGTATTTTCCTTGCAAGAAAGTACCATCAACCACCACAACCTTTCTCATAAATGGGAAGCCAGTAATGCTAGCGCTGAATGCAAGGAATAAGTACTTAAATCTATTGTTTGCATCAACTTCCAGTCGAGCTAAGGTCCCAGGATTTGCCATTCTAATCTTGTGCAGGTAAGAAGGTAACTCCTTATATCCATTCTCCGATGAACCCATTACGAGATCTCTAGCAACTATAAGTGTACGATGAGATTTCCAGTAATCCATCTGCGATATACAATAAACAGCACCAAGGTCAAAAACAAGTAAGGTCAGATAAGACATTAGATTCAATGTAAAAAGCGTAGTCAACAAACCTTGATTCCGAAGCTCATGTTCATAGCACTCTCAACATGACGTGGCAAAATAGTTCGATCAACCCCACCAATATAGTCTTTGTACAAGAGGCCAAGAATTTCAGGAGTAGCTTGTCGAGAACGAGACGAACGCTCTGTTACTGAGCAGGAATGTTCATCTACATATACTCGGATTGTGAACCTTGAAGATTCACCTACTGGTGTAGCTCTAAGCTTCCACGTACATCCTTTTACCCAACATTTTACAAACCACAGCGTAGGGGTAGATTTATCCACATCAAAATCGAATTTGTGGACGACTGAACAGATCTTCAGACGTGTAGCCAATGCATCTTTTGAATCCAAACTCTGCCCCACTTCCAGTTTGAAAGAGCTCAAGTCGAACCTATTATGCGTACAATCTCCTTTTGGTGTCTTTAGGACTGTCGCTGAACTCATCTTTGTAGGAGATCCCTGACTCTCTTGTACTTGGTCTGGCGGAAACCCATATGAGGTAAAGTTTTCGTCATCAGACGTTGCTCCATCAGAATCGTCGCAGTAATCAAATCGATCATTGTCTTCATCTGAATCTTCATCCTCTGCCAACAATGGGTCATTTTTTTGCAGGAATTCTTCTGGTTCTTTGCTAGCTTCTTCAACCTCTTTTTTCTTCAGTTTAAACTCTACACAGAGTCTAACGTTTTCGACTTTGTGAAGACACAAAAATCCATGAAATTGCCTATCGTTTCTTACTTTCACAGGAGGGGTATCGAGGTTTTCCTTGACCAGTTTAGGTTTTGGCAAAACGTACGTTAGCTCCAACTCGTGTTCTGCGAAATCAACTTCATAATCCTCATATATGGTTTTCACAAAATCTTCATATCTAGTTTCCTCGTTAGCTGCAAGTAATTTACTACCTTGATCATTATCCACTTCAAATAACCATTTTTTTCTTTCAAATTTCCACTTTCCACAGACCAGAATGATGTGATCCATGTTTCTCCAACCAATAAGGATTGCAACAAGTGTTTAAAATAGAATGAAAAGAAACAACTTGAAAAGGAAGAGAAGAGGGATGAAAGAGATGACGACAAGTACAAAATTTCCCTAATTCTAAGTTTAATTAACCTAAAAACTAAACCAGATTCGGAATTATTAGTAAACCGGGTCGAAATTAAAATTGTTGTACATAAACCCAGATTTTCATTAATAAATCTGCCACAACATAAACAAAAAGTCTGCTATCACGTAAAGAAAAAGTCTGCCACTTCATAAAAAAAAAGTCTGTCAACAATCTTAAATCGGCTATATAAATCTGCCTTAAGAAAATAAGTCGATCACAAAAAGTAAATCTACCCAGAAAAAAATAAGTTGATTTTATAAATCTACCATTTAGAAATAATCTACTACCATATTCGATAGACATATTCTTAAAAATCTGTTTTTTAATCAAATCTGACAATTAAATCTGCCGTGTGAACAAATCTGACGTTTTCTAAAAAATCTGCCACCACTTTAATAGTAGTTTTTTTTTTCTACACAGATTTTATAAATAGACTTATTGGTCGATAGATTTATTTTTTTGAAAACAAATCGGCCGTCGATTAAATAATAAGGGCATTCGGGTAATATTTTTTTTTTTGTTATAACTATGTGTATGGGCAATTTCGACCAAAAAAATATTTTAATAAATTTCAAAAAATATGAGTCATTCTAGTAATAACATAACTAATTTGTGTCATTTTAGTAAACTTCCCAAAAAATAATAATATAAAATTATTGGATTACATCTTCTATATTTTTGTTATAATGTTTCGATTTACGCTTAAATATGAAGAAAATAATGATTTAGTGTTAAATGAGATTTGCTATATGCTTTTATAAATTTTTACCCAATTAAAACAAAACTAAAAAAATCAACTTGAGAACTAAACAAACACGAACTTAACCAACTAAACCGAATCAAACATAAACCAAACACAAGACAAATTAAATTAATTTCGGTTGACTTTAATTAAAATTTTCTTAGACCCAAATAAACTAAACCGAATCTGAATTTAAATCGAATTGCCCACCCTTAATTGGTAATGAATCGGGGATTGGTTCCAAAAAGTAAGAACAGGAAAAATTAATTATTGTACGGAAACATGATGGTCATGGAAACTGTTTGTGTGCAGAGAACGTTTCCGTTAATTACTCGCAATCTATGTGCCTTCTTGCTCCATCGCAAGTACGTACGTATATTTACTCAATAAAAATAGTTTTACATACAAATCTACTGGAATATTTTTACTGCTTTTAGGTAGGGAGATTAGAATAAAAGTTGTAAGGCTATGAGATAATTATCCCCCCACCAAATGTAGCATAATGAGAAGCATCATGTCATTGCCATTTGCCAGTAATAGCTTCAACTACAAGGCTAATTACAAATACACTTCATTTTAAAAGGTTGGTAAAAGTCAAACTAACAATAGTGAAATTGTTTGGTTGAATATTGGTGTAGCTGAGGCACAAAGGATATTAACATCTGCATTTAATACATTTTAGTTGCTCTAATTTTTGAGAAAAAAAATTAAAAATTATTCCTAGAAAAATCTACTAAAAGTCTAAAGCCGAATTGAAAAATTATTTGATGTGTTTGTCTGGTAAAACATTAACAAAAAAGTGATCAACACTTCAACAGTCCCCAAAATATTTTAAAAGCAGTAAAATATGACAATACAAAAAAAATTGAGAACTCCACTTTCCGACTTCCAATATCATTAGAACATCTTTAGTTAGAAATATGGTTCCTCGAATTAAATCTTTCAAATATATATATACAAAATATTTATATTTTATTAAAGATATCTCAAAATATTATTTTGTTAATATAGTATTATATTTTTGAGAAATTTTGTGAAAAACCATGTTCTTATTACTATATTTTGTAACTCATAACAGTCAAAATGATATACTTTTACCGCACTGTGATCATTCCAACATGATAATTGGCCATTTTGATTTTAGTGATAGATGTTCATTATAATCATTGATTAACAATGACCAACTATCAGCATACATAACTTTTACATATCTTGAAAAGGGATTTTGGTTTGAAATCTCTCCGTTATTATAAACAAAAGATTATATAAATTAATTTGCACCACTAAAACCAATATACAGTATATATATATGGTTTATATATGCTATATATATTTATATATGGTTTATATATATTTCCCCAAAAAAAATGGTTTATATGTAGGTAACCATCATTTTTCGTTGTTTATAACTTCTTATTTCACCTTTCTTTTCCACTGACAATAGCTTTGTTCATATAGGCTTAAATTTTCAATAAGAGAGAAAAGAGCCAAAAATGAAAAACCAACTGAAAAATTTCACATGGTCCACTATGACATGAAATGAACAGTGAGATCGATTGATTGACTCTACCTTTATCCTTCTTTATTAAGTAACAATTCAAACACACTTCACTGCTCCTCTTTATGCCTCTCTGTCCCCATCCAGATTCGTACCTCTGCCACAAGTTACCCCTTGCTGCTAACTTCTTTAAGGGGTCATCTCGACTTTTCATTCCAGGTGTTGTCCACTCACGCCAAGAACCAAATATATTATCGTCACTATATTCTCTCTGCCTACCCTAGTCTCCTCTAAATCAATAATCTATAGTGTTGATCACTAGATCTGTAGATTTGATTCCATCTTCTCACTTTAACTGTAAACTACTGTATTTGTCTATAGTTGTAGTATTTAGCTACCAAAGATAAGAGCATAATATGCTTGTAAACTAACTAACGTGTCAAAAATGATCCTTAGAATGACTAAGAGAAGAGTAGGGCATGCCTCCTACGTTCCCGCTCATTTACGTAGTAACATAGGTCGGTTCTTTCTTATCCAGTCGAAAGTACAAGGAAGTGGCGTTGTATCATTCTTTGTAAACTCTTATTCGTTGGGTGATAAACGAAACAAATTATATATTCGCCAGTTGAAAAGAGAAAATCCATTTTAAAAGAACAAAACTTGGAGAGCCAATGGCTCAATGCACACGTTTTTTTAAAACATAGCACAACACAAAAGTCTTGCATTTATCCCTATTTTCATATAATGTTCAGTTTAAAAATCATATAGTCTAAACCACATTCTGATTTAGGTTTTCAAAGCTACATTGATGATCAATTAATAACATCATGTCTAATATGCATTTAGATTTATGAATTAACTTACATAATAATTTGGTAACTTTCTAGTACATTCAGCATACAACCACGAGAGTGATGGTCGCTAAATTTCCAATGAGTCAATGCTATAGTTGTGATGATTTCCATGTGAATTTAGGTCAATCTGAATCCAACTCAATATAGATCTCTATTACTCCCCTCTTGTTTTCTCGATGAAAGCATTTTAATCAGAAAGATCATATGGATTTTCTAGAGATTAGTGTGGTTGTGTGAAGTTTGATTCAAAATTTACATCAACTAGAATAAATAATTAATTGTTGAAGTTCGATTATTTATGTTTAACATTTGTGATTTGTGCATGTGTATATTTTATAATCTCAAACGATAAATGTTGTTTTAATTATTATAACAACTTACTAATAGTTTAATTGATAGTTTTTAAGTTTGTTAGGTCGACGATCTATTTTTTCACAAAAACTATCATATTGCATTAGATATCTCTCGAAGAGTGATCTCATTCCATATGTCCTCGAAAATAAAATTTAAGATTTGTTTCCCCATGAATTAAAAGTTCAAGACTAAAATCCCCATAAAATTAAAATTAAAAATCTTAAAACCCAGAGATCATAATTATAGTTGGTTTATTGATTTTAAATTTAACCATAAACCATATCAAATTGGAACAAACCGAACTAAGATCCAATTAAAATCCAAATTCATTTAATAAAACCATAAACCGCTGGATTAATATCCAGACCCGATTAATTCCCTAAAATTTACCATTTTCATTTGTTAGGATAAGTATGTATTTAAGTTGAGATAAACATGTAATATATTAGAGATAAATACTCTAATTATAAGTCGGTAGATAGATGATTATGTAAAGTTGTATATAAGTCAAGCTTGAGACTCAGGATCAATACACATAAAATATTCAGTACTTGCAAACTTATCATGGTATCAGAGCAATAGATCCAACCAAAAATGACTGTTGCTTGTTTTTCATTGATTATTTCGGTTCTAATTCTTACACTTAGCAAAAACATGGAGGATGAGAAGGTTATTCTTACCTGCGTGTCCGGAGATAAGGGTGCGAGCTCACCTTATTCAATTTTTTCGTCGGATAATCATGGAGCTTTGATTACTTCGGTTCAGTTAAAAGGTGACAATTACAATGAGTGGGCAACGGAGATGATGAACGCTCTCCAAGCTAAGAGAAAACCCTGCTTCATTTATGGTACTTTGAAGAAGCCGCCGGAGGGACATGCTAATCTAGAGGCTTGGCTCAGTGTGAATTTCATGATTGTGGGATGGTTGCGAACATCTATCGAGCCACGAGTTAGATCAACTGTGACGTTCATAACGGATGCTCACAAGCTTTGGGAAAATCTCAAAGAGAGATTCTCGGTAGGTAATAAGGTGAGGGTGCAATAGCTGATGTCCAAACTGGCTTCATGCAAGCAAGATGGGCAAGCACTGATTGACTATTACAGTCGCCTAGCAAAGATGTGGAAAGAATTGCAAACGTATAGGCCTCCATCGGCTTGTACGTGCGATGCAGCTGCCGTGTACGAGAAGGAAAGAGAAGATGAGAGTGTTCATAAATTTGTGATGGGGCTGGATGAGTCCATGTTGGACATGTTGTCACAGCGATCATAGAAGCTGATGTCCTACCAGACATAGGAAAAGTCTACAACAAGATTGTGCGTGAAGAATATCGTCTAAACTCTGCAAAAATTCATGAACAACAGCAAGAGGCTGTAGGGTTTACAACTAGACGTGATAATGGTGACTTAAGTGTAG